>NW_022631007.1:8744451-8951608 GCF_010015895.1 Lontra canadensis | reverse complement strand
TTCTTCTTTCTTCTTCTTTTTCTCTCCCTCTACTCCCCACATGGAAGAGAAGATTGGAAGTGTTTTTCTTTACCTCAAGCTAAGTAAGGACTTGGGTATGTGACATGTGTCTCTCTCAGGTTGGGGAGAGAAAAGAACATTCAGGCATATTGTATTTTCCAAAAAAAGCCAGAGTAATATGCTCTTCCAGAACATGACCAGTTGCAGGAAAAGGAGGAATCTTTTTGCCTCGCATTGAACCTGGGTGGGAAGGGACTGCTCCATCAAGAGCACAGAATGATGCTGTGTGACTTCCAAGGCTAGATCATAAAATGATATAACTTCCATCTGGAGAGAGAGGCCTGGAGAAGTAAAGTGACCCAGTTGAGAGGGGACTGACATACACAGAGGTTGAGGGAGATGACTAGAGTAAGTAGAGTTATTATTAGATCACTCAAGGCAGAATATCGAAGAAGGTTTAGTAAACACCGTGAGAAAGAAACCTCTTTTCTCTGTCTTTGAAGTCTTAAGGCACCAGTGCCAAATTCCAAGTGTAGTCTTCCAGTTTTACTATATTCTTTACCACCTTGTTCATAATCCCAAGCCATCAACTGTAGCTAGTAAGAAAAAAAATCTATGAGCTTTATCAGGAGCTGGTTTTGAACAGAGTAGAGAGAAAAAATGAAGTGTCATTTATTTTATTATTTACTTCACGCTACCAAATCTATCTCATTTATTTAAAAGGTCTAGAACTTTTGTCTTCTTTTTTGACAGTGTCATGAGGTATTGATGTGAATATTTTAACTGTTTCTTAAAAAAACTCGGAAGCCTTAAACAGCATTGTGTTGACATCATTGGTGTTTTGATGAATTCACCTGTAAAACTGACTCATCTTGATATTTTCTTCGGGAGAGGAAGCAGAGGCATTTTTTGTCAGATTTATCCATAATAATTAGTGTCTGTAGATTTTCTATATTTTTCTGAGGTCAATTTTGATAGACTCTATTTTCCTAGAATATTGCCATTTTTATCTACATTTTAATTGAGTCCAACCGATTATGGTCTTAGACATAGAATTTGTTAAGGAGGGTTTTCATCTCCATCTATTTTTCTTAAAATTTGCTCATGATGATCATTTATTCTTAGCTGGATTCCTACAAACCCTGGGTATCTGGCTGACTATAACTCTTTTCCTTGTTTGCTTTCAATTTTTTCACCATATCCATATTGTCGGCTTTTGATAGCCATTTTTTTGCTGGTTTGCAGCCATAACCTAAAACTTTCACATTTGCAGGTGAATGAGTGTGTGCCTGCATGTGTGTGCCTGTGTGTGCCTGTGTGTGCATAGGGTTCTGTTCAGAGCTCTGTTCCTGGCTTGCAGATAGATGCTTTCTTTCTGTGTCCTCTCATGGTGGATGGAAAGAAAATGAACTCTCTGGTGTCTAATTCTTAGATGAGCATGAATCCCATCAGACCAGGGGAGTCTCTGTGGACTCTCGGTCCACTGGTAACCAATGAGGCCAAACCAGAGTGCTCAGCTCGAGTGAAGCACACAGCCGCTAACCCAACAGACTCATACTCATCCTTTTGGTCTGTGGAAAATTCTCCTCCAAGCCTCAAATTTGGCCTTTTGTGTAATCCACCCATTTGGATGCCCCCCTCCTCTTGAGGATATAACATCACATGAATACGTCTCTGCCTACTTGTGATCTCTCTCTCTATCAAGTAAATAAATAAATAAAAATCTTAAAAATAAAAAAGCGCACATGTTAAATACCTGGGACATGGTAGGTATTAAGTAATTGGTAGACTGTAGTTTTGTCTCAAAGGTTGAAGTGATGAAGATCATGGCCCTCAAAGGAATTCTGGAGTCTGAATTCCAAAGTCAGTATTTTTTTTAAAGATTATTTATTTATTTATTTATTTATTTGACAGAGATCACAAGTAGGCAGAGAGGCAGGCAGAGAGAAAGAGGGGGAAGCAGGCTCCCTGCTGAGCAGAGAGCCCGATACGGGGCTCTATCCCAGGACCCTGAGATCATGACCTGAGCTGAAGGCAGAGGCTTCAACCCACTGAGCCACCCAGGCACCCCAGATATTTAATTTTTCAAGATGTTCAATTTTAACTAAAGTGAATGAGTAACATTTTGATATTAATATTATATAATGATTCAGTTGTAAAGATGTAACTATTTAACTTAATATAATGGGTTGCCTATGTATTATTATAAGGAAAAACAGAAGAATATTACCTGCAAGAACCTGTTGACCTTGACTATGTTCTGACTATGCATCATAGTGCTACTCTTGCAATATCCACCTCCCAAATATTTCAAAAGGGAGAAGTTAAGGAGTCAGACTAACAAAACAAACTTCTGTGATCATATAATTCTGCATTTTAGTTGAGTCCAACTGATTATGGTCTCAGTCATAGAATTTGTTAAGGAGGATTTTCATCTCCATTTATTTTTTCTAAGAGGTAGAGGAATGGTGGCTGGGGCTAACATGCCAGATAGCACTAGTTTATTCCCCCTTTCTATCCAGGGTCCACATACATCACCAGTGATGCACTCTTTTGTTTTTTGGTTTTTTTTTTTTTGGTCATATGAAGCAAGGAGACTCTGAAGGAAATTGTTGACATAAAAGAAAAGAAAAAGGAAGGATGATTTCCTGAATTATATAATGAGAAATAAGAGATATATCAGGGCGCCTGGGTGGCTCAGTCCGTTGAGTGCCTGACTCTTGGTTTCAGCTGAGGTCATGATCTCAGGGTTGTGGAATTGAGTCCTGCATTAGCTTCATGCTCAGCAGGGAGTCTGCTAGAGATTCTCTCTCCCTCTGCCCCTCCACTAAAACAAATAAATAAATCTTTAAAAATAGAAATAAGAGATATATCAGTAAGCATATTATGCTTTTTGATGTGTATATTGCATTTCACCGGTTTGTAGTAAGTTACAACAATGTCTGATATCTGTGTTTTGTTTTCTTGAATAACAGTTCGAATGATATCATTCTAAGAAAAGGATTATAAAATTTAGGATCACTCCTCCACTAAAACAGCACTGACTAGATTAACCAAATGATTCCAATAGCCAAGCAGTTACAAATCAGACAGATAATCATTCCATAAGTCTACCATTTTTTATGAAAGAAAAACTTGTGGTAGGGTTTTAACAATAATACAGGTTAAAGAAGCAATCCGAAATAAAATAATCTTTGTCGTTGGTCAGGAAGTGGCATCATCCTTCAAGACAGTGGTTTCCAAATGTACTCATATCCTACTTCTCTGCTAATGACACCTTCACTGTTCTGTGGAGAAATGGGTTAACAACAATGTGGTTTGTTTTGTTTTTCAAAGTAGTAAATATAATCAACTTAAAAATCTGTCCTTTGGGACACCTGGGTGGCTCAGTGGGTTAAAGCCTCTGCCTTCGGCTCAGGTCATGATCTCAGGGTCCTGGGATCGAGCCCAGCATTGGGCTCTCTGCTTGGCGGGGAGCCTGCTTCCGCCCCCCTCTCTCTCTCTGCCTGTCTCTCTGCTTACTTGTGATCTTTGTCCAATAAATAAATAAATAAATACATCTTTAAGAAAAAAATCTGTCTTTTATTTTCATATTATATCTTTTTTACATTTTTGGTGTTAAAATGTTTGCTCCTTTAAAAAATAGGGGTGCCTGGGTGGTTCAGTCGGTCAAGGGTCCAACTCCTGATTTCGGCTCAGGTCATGATCTCAGGGTTGTGAGATCAAGGCCACATGGGGCTCTGCACTGGGTGTGGAGCCTGCTCAAGATTCTGTCTCCCTCTTCCTCTGCCACCCCTGGCTCCCCCACTCCCTCTCTAAAAAAACTTCCAAAAAAAACAAAAAAGAACAACAAAAAAGAAAATAGTTAATAATACTTTTTTTCCTGGAAATTTCTCTTGGCTGACTTTCTCCAAGTTCTCAACATGGCTAAGACTGTTAATGAAGACAGTGTCTTTAGTAAGGTGTCATTTGGGCTTCCATTTTTATTTCCAATCTCCTTTGCTTTGCTTCTCAGCTGACCCTGTTTCAGATCAGTTGCCTGCAAAAGCTAAAAAAAAGGTAACATTCTCATGTCTTGTCACTCTAGATTTCTCTTTGGAAGATTCTGTTTCTCTTGGCAAAATATCACCTTTTTTCTCCTTGCATTACTCCTTCTGCAGGAAGGTTAAACATTCTTACCCTGTTGATTTCAGAAAAGGTCATGTAATTTACTTGCATTAATAAAATGTAATTGGAAGTCACGTTTGTCATTAGGAACCATTTTTTGGTTCATGGTCTCTCATCACGGTCTAGTGTATTATATTCTCTTCTCTCCCATTTAAGAAGACTATCTGAGTTAAAGGGGCAGAGATGTTATCTTATGCTTCCTTCTAGAAATATTAATCATATGCTTAGGTGTATGAGATATCTCAAAAATTTAAATTTAAATTTAATTTAATGTTGTATATGGTGTGATATAGATATCAAGGCTCTTTTTTTTTTAATGGGGATATTTACTTATTCTAACACCATTGATTGGATATCATTCAGGCTTTGAGTTTCTTTGCTTGAGCAGACAAGAATACTATAAAAATTCTGAGTAATAGCATTTTTGGAGTAATAGCATTTTCCTATGGTTGTATAAATTAATACTACACAACTCAGCATTATTGGATCTCTCTTCAATATGATGGCAGTCTGCAGGGGAGAAAGAATTTCAGAGGAAAACTTTTAGAAATCGTATCCAAATAAATTGGTTAATTAGCTAAGTATGGAAGAAGGGTTGAAGAAAATGTTTGGAATGGGAATTGTATGAGGGAGGTATGTGTTCATCTCTAATAATGAGAAGTTGGTAGTAATATCTACGTTGAATAAATAAAAATAGCTGTATAAATGTATGATTTAGAAAAGAAGAGTTATGCATTGGGCTCTCTGCTCTGCGGGGGGCCTGCTTCCTCCTCTCTCTCTCTCTCTCTCTCTCTGCCTGCCTCTCTGCCTACTTGTGACCTCTGTGAAATAAATAAATAAAATCTTTAAAAAAAAAAAAGAAAAGAAGAGTTAAATGGCAGGAAGTGTTTATTTAAAAAAATTTTTTTGGAGATTTTGTTTATTTATTTGTTAGAGAGAGCCCAAGTGAGCACAAGCAGTGGGAGCAGCAGAGGGAGAAGTAAGCCTCTCACTGAGCAAGGAGTCTGATGCGGGACTCAGTCACAGGACCCCTGAGATCATGACCTGAGCCAAAGGCAGATGCTTCACCAGCTAAGCCACCCAGGTGCCCCATAATTAAAACTTTAAAGATCTTCCTGTTGCTTAGGGAAATTTGAGGGAAAGCTTTACTGTTTTGCAACGGAAATCTTACAATTCATTGACATTTCTCCAGGTATTTGCATATATTAGTTAAATTATTTTTCAAATGTTTTCAAAAACAGGGAAAAATGATCTTCAGGGATGCACCCCATGTGATTTTCTGTAGGGAGAGAGGTTGAGAGACTATACTTCGACCCTGTTTTATGTGTGGTGGTAGGGATTGAGTGAATTGAGTTTTCCCCCAAATTTGTACATTGGATTCTAAACCCCAGTGTGTGACTATAGATAGGTCCTGTGAGGAGGTGACAATGGTCATATGAGATCATAAGGATGAGGTCCTAATCCAATAGAGTTGGTGTCCTTAGAAGGAGAGGAAGAGACACCAGAGTTTCTCTCCACCCTGTCAGGGCACAGTGAGAAGGTGGCTGTCTACAAACCAGGGAGAGAGCTCTCCCCAGAAATTGACCCTGCTGGAACTTGATGTGAGGCATCTATTTCACAGAGTTGTGAGAAAATAAAGTTCCTATCGTTTAAGACACCCAGTCTGTGGTATTTTGTTTTGCAGCCCAAGCCAATTGGTATACATGTTGTAATTTTATATTTTTCTCATAATAAGCACATATCACTTCATGATGAAAATATTTAACTGTAGGGAAAATAATTATGTTATAAAAGTAGCATCTCCATATTTCAGGAAATTTGAAAAATTGTAAAAATGGAGAAGAAATCCTGTATTTGTTTTTAGCCTTTTGTCTTGCAAATTTCTATCTGTACACATTTTATGGCTGTAATTATATTCTGTTTAAGTTTGATCTAATATTCTGCATTTCCTGTGATAAGGTAAATATTAATATGCTTACTAATGTTTATAACTATAATTTAAAAGACTACAAAATATTTATTTGAATAAATATATTTTATCAATATTTTATTTAACCAATTTGTTTATGGCTGAACATTTTTGTTGTTTATACTTTTTTGGCTATTATGAAAAACAGTGTACTAGATATAGCCAGGCATATGGCTTTTTAAAGTTGGACTTCTTTCTTTAGGATAGATTCCCAGAACTGCAATTACTGAGTCAAAAAGTACAAACATTTTTAAAATTCTTGATATATTTTGCCAAATTGCAAATTTGACAGTATTTACAATTCTAACAGCAAATTATGGAGAAGTTGATTGTACTTTACTTTGGGCAGCATTAGGCAGTATTTATTTAACTTTACTGCTATTTTTAGAGAAGAAATCAGATTTCATTTTTAAAATGTGCATTTCTTTTATTGCTACTCCAGACTGTTGAAGGTTGAGGAGGGATTAAGATGGTTGAAGCCTTGAGGTGTGGTTGAGCACTTTGGTGCCCCTTAGACAGGCAGCTACCAGCTCTGAGTAGACACAAAGTCCCATCCCCCCACACCTTTGCTTTGAAGGAGTCTCTGACATGAAATCTATGTTCCTACTGAGTGAACTGAGCTCAAAGACATGAAGGTGAACTCAGGGGCAAGAACTAACACTAAATTTTACCAACAGTGGAATGGGACCCAGTTAGTCATTTAAGGAGTGCCCATATGCCACCAGAGTGTTGTGACACTGGAAGAATATTTTTGTGGTGCCCTGAAGCAGTTCAAGGACTGCTAGTTCTCAGTATCCAATGCATGAGAAAATGAGGTGACCTAGTCCTCAGGTATCCAGTGCATCCTGGTTTGGCTAGAACTTTCTTAGTATTAGCACTGAAAATCCCATGTCTTGGGAAATCTCTCAATCCCTGGGAAACCAGGAGGGCTGGCCATCCTACCTGGGCCATTGTCCTATCTGTCACTTGCTGGTTGTGAATCCCGCACACATGGGCTCAGCTGTCTGAGCCTCCCATCTTCCTCTGTGAGTCCAGCAACTTCAAAAAGTTGGTCGCTAGATCCACTTCCAATTCTGAGATCCTGTTCTTTCTTCATCTATTAGATTTGGTAGATCTAGACTCATCACAATCCCTTCATTCTAAGTATCTTATTTTACAGGCAAAGAGACTGAAGCTTTAGAAGTTAAATGCCTTCTCAAAGTCATTCCATCAATGTAGTGACTAAGCCTCAGGTTCCCCACCCTCAAGCTAGTATTGCCTTGACTCTAAGCTCTTGTGTCCTCACATGATATGAAAGTTCAAAGAGTTGAATGATTATTCCTGTAACAAAAACCCATAAAACTGATAAGTTGTTCAGCTGAGCTAAATACCTATGCCTTTATCCTTCACACCTCAAGACACATCTCCTCTCTAGGCTATTCTGTGTGTGCTCACAGATCACTGCTCACTACCTTCTATATGACACTGTCTTGACCCTATATGTGGGCACAAACCAATTGGATCTTGTGTCTCTGCCAAGAACTATTTCCCTCTCTCTCCAGGCCCCCTGTAGCTGCCCTTTTGTGATAATAGTAGCAAAAGCACCTCCTATAATATTACAGTGTCCACCTCCTCTGAATCCCTATGGACAGCACATACTTCTGAAAGGTTTGATGGGCTGATGCTTTGATAAACTTCATGATTTCCTATTTCCTTGGATAAATATCACAAATACAATGCACTGTATTAGCGCATTTTGCATTAAAAAAGCATTCTTTTTTTTTTAAATTTATTTTCAGCGTAACAGTATTCATTGTTTTTGCACCACACACAGTGCTCCATGCAATCCGTACCCTCTCCAGTACCCACCACCTGGTTCCCCCAACCTCCCACCCCCCGCCCCTTCAAAACCCTCAGATTGTTTTTCAGAGTCCATAGTCTCTCATGGTTCACCTCCCCTTCCAATTTCCCTCAACTCCCTTTTCCTCTCTAACTCCCCTTGTCCTCCATGCTATTTGTTATGCTCCACAAATAAGTGAAACCATATGATAATTGACTCTCTGTGCTTGACTTATTTCACTCAGCATAATCTCTTCCAGTCCCATCCATGTTGCTACAAAACTTGGGTATTCATCCTTTCTGATGGAGACATAATACTCCATAGTGTGTATGGACCACATCTTCATTATCCATTCATCCGTTGAAGGGCATCTTGGTTCTTTCCACAGTTTGGCGACCGTGGCCATTGCTGCTATAAACATTGGAGTACAGATGGCCCTTCTTTTCACTACATCTGTATCTTTGGGGTAAATACCCAGTAGTGCAATTGCAGGGTCATAGGGAAGCTCTATTTTTAATTTCTTGAGGAATCTCCACACTGTTCTCCAAAGTGGCTGCACCAACTTGCATTCCCACCAACAGTGTAAGGGGGTTCCCCTTTCTCCACATCCCCTCCAACACATGTTGTTTCCTGTCTTGCTAATTTTGGCCATTCTAACTGATGTAAGGTGGTATCTTAATGTGGTTTTGATTTGAATCTCCCTGATGGCTAGTGATGATGAACATTTTTTAATCATGATTTACCATTGAAATGGAAAAAGAAATTTCTGTGTTAGCTGTTGTCATTTTAACATCAGAGGAAAAGATAATTTTATTTGCTCTTAAACATTCTTACCATGAATCTGACACTTAATGAGACCACATTTATAATTACGGCACATTTCTTCCTGTTTCTTTGCTTTTTGTGTATTATATATTTTCCACGGCAAGCTATGTCTGTGGACAGTGACATTCTGGGGGGTGCAAGGTTTTATTCTGTCAGGTGAATCTCCCAGCCATGTAGTCTTGCTTTATATTTAATCTGAACTCCAACAGGGCTTTTGGAGGGCTAAAATGAATCACATGAAACTTCAACTTCTACATATTCTATACCTTAAAATAAAATTGATACAACTTTAGATTTTTTTCCCCTCTTATTATCACAGAGTTTTGGCAATGGCCTGTGAATATTTATTCTTTATTTACGGTATCAGTGAAACATATTTGTCTGTGGGGAACAGAGTACCTGACAAGTGTGGCTTAAATACCAGTATTCAATGCCATGTAACAGGTTGTGGGGAGGTCAGCTGCTTCAGGCATCCATGGCCCAGGCCACTCCTTGTCATCCTGTTCTGCCACCTTCAGGGGTTTGTCACCTTCATGACCCCGGGATGGCAAGTACTATATTCTTTTGGACAGTGTCACAAGCAGATAGGAAGGTAGCAGCAATAAAAGGGGCTTTTTCTCTTCTTGTTCTCTTTTGCATCAGGAGCAAAACATTCCCTAGCAAACTCAAGCAGACTTTCTCTTACATATTTGCCAAAACTTGGTCCCTTATCCAAACCTGCATCAAAGGGAAACCAACTCTCCACAAGTGGGCTTGGCTACATGCAATTGTGGTGAATATTTCTGCTGATAGAGAATTGGGATCTAAAGCAATGAAGACTTATGCCCCTTTGGTTTCCGTTATTCAACCTAGAATTGGCTTTCTGATCTTAAGCCTTCCCATGTGACCTAAGGAAATGAGCAGCAGTTAGGTTTTTATTATTTTTTAATGTGTTTATTTTTTTAAGAGTTTATTTATTTATTTGAGAAAGAGAGAGAGAGAGCGTGCACAAGCAGCCGGGAGGGACAGAGGAAGAGGAAGTAGCAGACTCCCAGCTGAGCAGGAAGCCAACCACCGGATCCCAGGACCCTGGGATCAATCATGATCTGAGCCAAAGGCAGATGCTTAACCAACTGAGCCATCCAGGTGCCCCTTAAATGTATGTAATAAAAATAAAATGTTTAAACTTTTTCTTTTCATGACTGAATCAACCAAGTATTTGATGTGCGAAGGGTGTTGTGGTTCAGGAGTGGAGACGGTAAAAGAAGAAGTTAAGAGCTCCTAAATCAGCACTGCCTGGCACTGTCAGCAGCTTCAGAAACACGTCACTTGACTGGGATTCTTTACCAGGAAAATAGGATGGGCGATTCTTTTTATCATCACACTAAACAATGCTAAGGGAGGCCTAATGGCTTAGAAGTGCCATGACCATGTTAATAGGATGGGCAACAGGGGCAAAGGTGCCCACAAATTTGAGTCAAGAAAACACGGGTGATGGTTCAAATGTTTTACGTGGCCTGTAGAGCAAAGCTGGTCACCTCATGGGAATGGCTTTCTCCCCAACACCATCCCTCTTCAAGTGTGTCCCTCATCTGTCTTGTTCACATTTGAGCACCAGGGCCAGATGGATTTCCAAACCTGTGTTCAGAATAATGCTCAGTATTCTTGAGATTATTCATAAGTGATCAATAACAACAATAATAAAAAACACAGAGGGATGCTCTTTTTTGGCAGTCGTTCCTTACAATTTCAGGATGAGAGCTCAGCTGTTGATGATGCAAGGCTGTTCTGTTTGGGGAAAATGCGACCCAGGTAAAATATGATCTCAAAATGGAGGAAGTGAGGCTCTTGAACATTTCTTAAATTAATAACTTCAGGCTTGGCTTCTTTGGACTTACTAGTGCCAAATTCTTATCAGCCTTGTTTTAAAGACTAGCCAAACCAGACGTGTTTTACAAATGCATCTAGCAGGAATTATAACTTATTAAGAACACTTTACTCGAAAATCCCTGCCTCTGGCAGGATATCACTTCCCGAGATGTTCTGGCAATTACTGAATCTTAATACCAGATTTCCTTATGCAAAGTGTTCCTCAGCTATACATGTTAATTAATTCCCAAATTCCCACAACAAAGGTAAATCAGCACCCCCCCACCTTTATTCCCTTGGAGATGGCATTATTTTTCTGACAGCCTGCTCTAATTTGGAAGACAGAAGAGTCTCAGGAGATATAACACAACAGTTTCGTACCTCTAAGTTCTCTTCACTTCCTAAATGCTGGTGCGTATCACCTAGAGACCGTGTTTCCCCCCAAATTCTGCTTTAGTAGGACTAGCATGAGGTCAGAGACTCTGAATTCTCAATAAATCCTCACTGATACTGATATGAACTGTCCATGAACCCCAGCAATGGAGGACATGAAACCCTATCTTGGACCTACAGTGATAGGAGAAAAATGAACCCTTAATGAGAGGGTAGGTGAAAGCTCTTCTAAGTAGTACGCCCTGGCACCTGGACCAATATTGCTGCACTGTTCTTTCTATAATATTCTGTATTGTGGGAGGCAGGAGCCCACAGTGTTAAGTCCCAAACTTACAGTGAATCATGGAGCCCTCTGAGCTCATACTGGGAATCAAGGTTACATTTTTGCTTCTTTGGTTGGTAAGTCAAGCCAATAGCCAATATAGGAATAGGATGGGAGACAGTTGGCGCATGAATTAAAAAACAAAATTGTTTATTATAGATACAAACATATGCAAACATATATAAAGTATATATACACATACATATACAATCATGTATGAATACATAAACATGTGTCATTATATGTATGCATATGCGATCACATATAAAATGTGTATCGTATAAAATCATGTAATCATATATAATTATATATACATATATACATACACAATCCTACATATATGCAGATACACTTATATGTGTGTGTGAATGAAAGTATACTAATGGGTTGTGTATATGTGGTGTGTACACACATACACATACATATAAATGTGTATACACACCGAACACAAAATATACAATTCTGTGTGTGTATACATGTACTCAGCACACACACACAATCAACCCATTGGTACACCTTCATACACCTACATCTTTGACGGGATGGACATTACTCTTTTTCTTCTCATATTTCTCAGAATGCTCATTTGCTTCTTAATTTCCTCTTCAAGGTTGCCTTGGTAATTCATCCTTAAAAATATTTCTCAAATATAAAGATGGTGAGGAGCTGGGGGATAACAGTGTCACAGAAATGATTCTTCTGGCTGGACTCTCGCTTTGGGGACACTTAACACTGTCCGGGGATGACTGCCTTGATCTCTCTCCAAGCGAGAGGAAGCTGAAAAGAAGAATCTGTTCTCTGAGTTCTGCATGTTGCCTCTCTGCCTGGACCTCCAGGAAACATTATCTCCATCAAAGCGAGAATTCTGGTAAGAAAAGAGATGCCCTTCTCTCTAGAATCACCTCACAGGCAGCACAAGAAACCCTTACTTATCCGTTGCTCAGGAATATGTACAAAAGGACATTTTTCCTGAGGGCCTCGGTCAGAGCTACGGCTTTTCTCGACAGCACTGTTCTCAACAATTTTCTTAGAGTGTACAAAGGGTCATTTTTATTGGTTCTCTGTGAGCGCCAGCGCCATAAGGCCCAAAGTGGAATTTAGTGAAAGCAGTTCTACAGAGGAAAGAATTAAATAGAGATATTCTGAGATTACTATTCTTCTGTCCGTTTCCCTCTTCTTTGTGAAAGGTTCATTTCATCAACAAAAATGAAACCATGGGTGGGTTAGCCCTCAGTTTTTTTCTCGGCATTTATGAAGTTGGGCTGCTTTGTGCAAAGGTCAGACAGCCTCTGATTCAGGTTTATATATTCTCAGCTTTTATAAGAGGATGTCGAACCAAGGCTTAGCCCTGTGATTTTCCAAAAGTTTCTCCATTGGAAGACCCCAAAGACCTGATTCTCAAAGCTCAGTTCTGGGAATCTTATTTGAGGAGACTTTCTGAAGAATATGTTTTTGTCTTTTTCTCTTGCCTTTGAAAAACGATCTTTGATGCAGTTACACCAACAAAGAACTGTTATTCTTTGATCAGGATGCTGGTAGGACTGTTTTAACAAAACAACACTTGTCGTTTACTAGGTATTATTGTCGTCTAATTTGGGATAGTGTATCAAAAAGAACAGAAGGGATCTATTGATTCCATGAGTTGTATCAGCATCAACAAGAATAAAGTTCTGAATGGCATCCTGGGAACTCAGCAATCCAAATGTGTTCTCAGGATTCCTTCCTTTTGAGGGAATCTTTGACTTAATGAGGCTTAATTTGTGACTTGAATTTCTAAGTCCCTCAAATAAAACTGAAGGCAAATAAACTTATGGCAGTGAAATGGAAATTGAACCAATAACATTTTTATTATGTAACTCATATGAAACCCAGGATGCTGCATTTCCTTGTCCTGTATTCACTGAAACTGTAATGTGGTATAATATCTATAGTCATAGCAATGCAAATCCTTAAGTTTCAGGGGTAAAATGTTAAAAGGACAGTTTATTTTTTGTGCATATTAGACTTTCTTCCTATCTCCTTTTTGTCTCTACTTTCCCAGTCTCTTGGAGGAAACCACAATAGCAACACCAGCTCTCTCCATTGTCATCTCCTGTTGGTTTCCCCAAATCTCTGCCTCTCAGCCATGAGGCTCTTTCCCTCTCATCACACTGCTCCCCATTCTCCTTCTCAATATGGGGCTCATGACCTTTTCCACTGGGCACGGCCATCTGGAAATTGTAGTTAGTCCCCGGTTCCAGTGATGTTTCAGAAAAGAAACCCAGTCTGGAATTCTGGAATAACATTTCCCTATGTGATGCTTTGCACTTCTGGAGGGTTTCAGGAGGGTGCCACTGTGTAAGTACACAAAAGCACAGGCCCAGGCACTCAGAAGGGCATGGCACCTTGTTTAAGATTCTGTTGTCACCATCTTGACATTCTTAAAAATTGTGAAGAAAATGTCCTGCAAATTCATTTTTCATTGTGCCTGGCAAACTTTATAGTTGGCTTTGCCAGCATGGCATCCCTGGATCCTGATGTGTATGAACAAGGAGTGAGCAACCCCGTGTTTCTGAATGAGGGAAGGGAGTTGGGCTGAAATGTCACCAGGTCCAGGTCAGGTCTAAGGGGGAGAAGGAAGGGTGGACAGGAGGGATTTAAAAGCCTCTCCTCCATGGGCTGTCTGGCTTTATTTTGTGGGGCCGCAGAGCTTCTCCTTCTGCATCTGAGGCTGAACATTTAGACTTCTAACAAGAATTATTTAGGATGTAAGGGGGACTTAGGAGACTTTGAAACTCTGATGAAAGGCCTAAGGAAGTGCTGGTTTGAATTCGTACTGAAAAGGCCACAAAAATCTTGCCACCTTCAGTACTTATCCTTCGGCTCACATTTCAAAGCACTTATATAGATCATCATAAATTCTCTGGAAGGTTTCTTTGCAGGAGAAAGGTTCCTTTGCAGGGGGAAAAAAAAAAAAAAACCCCAAAACCCAAAACAACAAGGATTTTCTTCATCTCCAAATTAACTTATTGTGAGTTGAAATTTTTGTTCTTTTTTTTAAAGGAAGTTTATACACATATACACATATCTCTTTTTACATTCTTTGTTTTTCATTTTTATGGAAATGATTGGAAACCTGGTGTGGAACTGCTGGACTTAAGCTAATGTCTTTAGTTATTATTTCTAGATCATTGCCCTGCGTTGATGTTGAAGGAGACTCTGTTACTTGAGCAGAGCTCCCACAAGATCAATATTCCTTGGGAACAGGCCCTTGTTTATTCCTCCTATGGTTCCACTGTAACACAAGAGTTGGCACATAAAACCCCTCAATAAGAATTTACTGAAGGCATGATATTTAATTTTTTTTCTAAATTCCCCCGAAATATACATTTAAAAAAAATTTTAAGTTCCACTTCTGAGAACTTACCCAAAGAAAATGACTAACACTAATTTGGAAGATACATGCACTCCTGTTTACTACAACATTATTTATAATAGCCAAGATGTGGAAGCAACCTAAGTGTTCATTGATAGAAGAATAGAGAATATGGGAGATATATAGGTATATAGGTATAGTGGAATATTAGCCATAAAAAATGAAATCTTGAATTCATGACAACATGGATAGGTTTAGAAATTATTATATTAAATGAAAAGAGTCAGGCAAACGCAAATCTCATACAATTTCTTTTACATGTGGAATCTAAAAAAACAATGAAAACAAATAAACAAAACCCAGGAATGGACTCATTAATACAGAGAACTGGTGATTGTCAGACAGAAGCAGCAGGAAGGGATGGGTGCAATAGGTAAAAGGGATTAAGAGGTAAAAATTTCTAGTTAAAAAATAAAGAAGTCACAGGGATGAAAAGTATAGCATTGGGAGTATAGTCAGTAATACTGCAATAATTTTGTATGGTGACAGATGGTAACTGCACTAAACGCATAGACTTATCAAATTGCTATGTTGTACTCCTGAAACAAATATAAGATTGTATGTCAAGTGTATTGCAATAAAAAAATTATTTTATAGTAATATGTACTACTTATTGGTATGAATCTAGCACTTTAAATAAATCACTCATACTAATCTCCCCATATAGCACAATATGCACATATACATATATATATATATATATATAATATACTATAATAATTTATTAGTATTAACTCTATTTCATAGATGAAGAAACTGAGGCCAAAAGAGTTCAAGAATCTTTTCTGGATCCACCTAGATTAGAAAAAAAAAAAGTTTCTTAATAAACTTTGTTTAGTAAGTACACAGCCTAACTGTGAAAAGTGTGTTTTCTGATTCAGCCTGTGGGCTAATAAAAAATTTTGTACTCAACAATAGAAAATTAAAAACCTTATAAACAGAAAGAAAACTACAACAGTCTAAGACAAGCTCCTCACTGACTCATCATCCAAAGAAGAGCAATGGAAAAAGAATAAAATAGAGAACATATTCCCCCAAAGTGTTCAAGGAATTCAAAGTCAATTCAGACCCACAGGAATAATGCTGTGGCCTCAATCTTCCAGGAATATAAGGAATTAAATAATTTTAGACCCAAAATGGTAATAAATGGCAGTTTAAGATGTATAATGATTTCACCCTGAAGTCATTACCAACTTCCATTTTAAATATTAAGTGCGAGATACAGATTAAAACAAAAGTCAATCTCCCCGGGGAAGATGAATCCCAAATAACCTATGTAGATATCCCATTCTCAGGATAACCTATGTAAATACCCCATCTACACAGTATGGATGCAGGTAGTGGCTTTTTCCCCAAAAAGAACAGTATGGAAACTGCAGGAACAGTGGAGAAACCAGACACACACCACTTCAGACAAATAGTCATGGCCAGCATCAAAAGTGATAGGTCATGTTGACGGTATGCACTCTTGACACGATGTGTGAAGAATGGGACTTCATATCTCTGGTTTTCCTTCCCAAATGCCACAGTCTTGCTCTGGCCATGAAGCCAACATCCGAGAAACCCCAGGTGAAGGACATTCTACAAGACACCTAAGAGTACTAAAACTGTCAAAATAAGGATGTTGTCATCAAATGCAAGGACTGTGAGATACTGTCACAGTCAAGAGGAATCTAAAGAGACATGACAACCAAATGTGATGTGAAATTCTGGATGGAATCCTGAAACAGAAAAAGGACATAAGGTAAAAACTAAGGAAACCTAAAAAAGTTAATAATAATATATCAGCATTTTTCATTAACTGTGACAAATGCAAAATGTTTAAAGGGATACCTGAGTATGTGATATGTAGAAACTTTCTGTACCATCTTTACAGTGTTTTTTTCCTGTGGATCTAAAACTATTTTAAAATAAAAAGCTTGTTTTAAAAAAAAAAGTAAAAGTAAGCTTTACCATATACTTAGTCATATTAAAATACTGGAAAGCTCTCTTGATTGAGACATTTTTGCTGAGAAACAGACATGCTTGGTGAACGTTTCATAACCAATTTAATGATGATTACCTTCTATAAAATGGGAGAAACCATGCTGTCCTCAATGAACCTGCTTCCCTCTAGCACACGTTCACTTTGGATTGGAGGCAGGGAGCCAAAGGCTGTTGGAATGAGCAGATGGTGTCTGATGGCCAGACTGTGACTTCAAACCTCTGGAGCACCCAGCTAGCTCCCTCCTACGTGTCTACTCTTCCGGAAGCAAGGGCTGAAGGACCCAGTGGCGTCTGATTCTGCGTGTTCTGAATGAATTAACAGGTGACAGATACCAGCGAGTATATTTTCTCACATCAATTTTAATATATTCTATATGTCTGATGTGAAAGATTCAAAATGACCTCCCAGTGTTCCCTATTAGTGTTCTCAGTACAACTGTTTTATCATTTCTTAGAAGCAGCTTATGTTTCCAATTTTAGCAAACATTACAATTCATAATTTTTACATGTATAATTGGGGAATTGAACAAAGAGCTATCTAGGTGGAATCATCGTAAGTGAAGTAGTCCATTGAGGTAATATAGTGTGAGAAAAGTTTCATCTGACTTTCTGGAACACATGTGAGCCACAAATCTGTGACAGATGCATAGGTACATATGTTACTGGTCAGTGATTGAGAGCTCTGTGTAAAATACAAGACAAGAAAGCTACCCATGTTTTTAACATCAAAATGCAAAATTAACTGTAGGTATAAATTAATAATGTGAATCCTGAAATCAAGTCCAAGATTACATTTTTATCTAATATTTAAACATTGTTAAAAATTTGCCAGTGACATCTTAATTCTCATATTGGCATGCATTGGATTTCTTTCCAAACTGTTGGAAATTGGTTTTTACTACATTTCTTGTGACTGAAAGAACAGTTTCCAAAAATCTGCATTTGGTTGTTAAGATCAGCAAAAAATTCATGGTGTGGTGGTAATTCAGCTCTTAGAAAACTGGCCAGATATTTTCCATTTTTTTTTCATATTTTTAATAACAGTAAATTATAAATATAGAGAAAATTCTCAAAGGTTGTGTACTTCAACACCTTGATGGTGATTTCATGTAGGTTACACTGTTAAAATTATTTTAATTTTATTTTTTATATATCTCTTTTCTTTAAAATCACCTTAATATTTTTTCACCTTAAATACACATTACTTTAATAATTAGAAAAATGGTGCTATTTCCATAAATCATAAAGCAAATCACAACTAAAATTTTTTCAATTAAACATTTACATTTTAGTATATTTGTAATGAGATATACTGTGAAATTATTAGTTTAATCATAGTAAGTTATATTACTGCTACAATAATTATTATTATTATGATACAATACAACCTTATTAATTCTGAGTCCAATAAGTTTCATGTTAGCAAGAATATTATCTTTGCCTTATTTTTAATAAAAGAAGGATTTTCTAAGTAATCTGATAGGATTCCCAAGCTTATCAGAGTACATTAACATACTTATAAGATACTTTTGAGGAGCATATTGGGCTTGTTGAAATCCTTAATAATCCTCATTTGCATACAATTATTTTACATACATTTATTTTAAGTACTGAATACTATGTCAAAACACTAACCCAAATCTCATTTTTCTCCTAAAGTGCTTGTGACTAAGGAAATGTGACAGATTATTTGCCAATTCTGCACATTTGTAATTGAAGAGTAAAATGTCACGCTGCCTCTAGTATACGCCAGGGGGTGATTTTTCGGTATCCAGAAAATTCCCCTTGCCTTCAGCATTATCCTCCACCTCTGTCTGATGTCTAAGATTTGTCTTTCATCTAGAACTAGGACTGAAGTGTCAAATATCTCAGGGACAGGAACCCATTGAATTAATCACATTAAAACAGAACTTAAACTTACCAATGAAAGATATTGTGAAAATAGTATTTGCTTGTTTGTTTCTTGGTTTATTTGGATCAGGAGTGTATTAGGAGTGGGTAGGGGTGTAGTTGCTGAGGTAGATGAATAGGAAGCACAGCAGGAAAAATACAATTAGAGAGAAACACAAAAGAAAATTGGCAATTAGCATTAAGATTTCTGCCCAAATTTACTTGGGCCTTGTTGATCAACTTGCTCAAGAATTCAAAGCAACATCTAATTAAAGATAGTGGAGTAAATGCATGCTTAATTCACTCTTTCTTAAGCTGACCCCAAATAACAAATAATGGAAAGTAGAAAAATACCATTCTCAATGAAATAAGGAAATGGCCATAACCCAACATCATATCCTCTTTGAAGGCTATCTTCTAAGAAATGGGAGTTCTATCCTACACAAGATAAAGAAATATCCTACGTGAGATAAAGAAACTCATGGCTACACATAATATCCTCATATCTTGAGCAGGAAACAGATTTAAATTCAGCAGTCATTACTGCCCCATCTCAGAACCTCGGTTTAGACCTTTGAACTCTAAAGCATAATCATCCTTTAGAAGAATTGAGAAGTTTCCTTCTAGAAACCACAAAATTACAGGAAGGTGCAACACCGATTATGACATTTCTACTTGATTACTTGATTATGACCCAAACACCCAGTGTAGGGAGAATGATGTGGGAAGTGGGAAGAACAGGGAAAAAGTAGAATCTGTCACATTAAAGAATTTCCTGGCTCTTAGAAGTCACAAATTGAGGGAACATGTGCTCCTAGAGCAAAGGAAGAAAAGTGAGGAAAGGTGTGCCAACCATGTCTGATTTGAGATGTTTGGGACAACCAAGTCTAGCAAGAGTACAGTCTTCCAGTTTAATCCCCCTCTCCATGACATGGAAGTAATCAGTACAGGACACATGCACAGATACTAGGAGTAAAAATACAAAGGAAATAAACATAAGATAATAGAATAAAAGCTGGAATATGCATTCAAAAGGAGACTTACTCATTTAAAAAAATCCAAAGAAAACTTTTCAAATGGCGTTTTATAGTCTCAAAATAATCATAGGCAATGTGATTTATTACTCTATTTTCTTTTTTAAGGAAAGCTTAACAAAGAAACTCAAGGATTCAAAGAAGAGATTACAGGACAACACCAGGAGACAAAAGACAAGCTGGCTGTGCACAGGAAAGCAAAGGGAGCACAAAGGAAAAAACAAGAAAAATCAGGGAGAAGAAAAGACTCACTAGAAGCAACAGAAACAGAACAAGTATAACTAAAACCTCTCCTCTGGGCCTCTCAGTGCAAATTCCCAATCAGTATGGAGAATATGTAGGCATATGACCCAGGGATCCAGCATATAAACAGAGCAATGAACCTGAAAAAAGAGGCTGAAAGATGTAATAGGAGAAAACTTTCCCTAAATAAATTTGTTAAAATGAAAATTGAAAGTGAACAGTGTTTGGGAGAAAAATAATTGAAATGATGAACAATGAGACACATCCTGAAATTCAAGAATAAAGGAAAGAATTAAATAGGTATGCAGGTTGAAAAAAAGATCACTTACAAAGAGTTAAAAAAAATTGGATTGATTTCAGAATTCTTCACAACTACACTCCCTGCTGGAAAGCCGTGACTTGATATTTATTAAAATAAACAAACAAATAACCAACCAAACAAAAAACCCAACTCTGACAGTTGGAGGGGAGCAGGATAGCCAGGAAAGTATAACCTAGAATTTTATACCCAGCAAAGCATTCCTTCTTCAAGTATAAATGCAAAGTACCAGTTCTCAAGCACATAAGACTTCAGGGTTCAGGACTAGAACAACAAAGGTCTTTTGGAAAGGAGTTCTGGTAGATACATTCCAGTTAGAAGAGATATATCAGAGTAATTTATACAAGAATAGAAAAGAGAAAGTAAACAGAGTGAGCATTCACTGCTCCTTCAACACAGCATTACACTCAAATCACTTTGGGAATTACAATTGCAAAACAGAATTTAAATGCTATTAATAGTAATAATAGTAGAAGTAATAAGAATATAAGCCTTAAAATAAGGATAAGAAGGGAGAGAGGCCAAATATGTCTATATACTTTATAACAGGGAGTCAACTGATATATACTAAAATAATAAATACATGCCAATCTTTTAATATTATATGAACTCCTTTTTACTAAGTTTCAGGTACACTTTCAGGAACCCTTTTCTGTTCTGATGGAGAAAGATCAATCACATTTTAACAATTCCTTAAGTTTTACTGCCATTCATTTTTCTTCTGTTAAATTCAAGCAAATTGGTGTGCCTGGGTGACTACCTAGGGTCCCAGGGTCCTGGGGTCCTGGGATTGAGCCCTGTGTCTTGGCTCCCTGCTCAACAAAGAGCCTATTTCTCCCTCTCTCTCTGCCCCTGCCACCACTTGTGTGTGTGTGCACACTCTCTCTCTGTCTCTCTCAAGTAATAAAGAAAATCCTAAAAAAAAATTCAAGCACAATTATAAGTGAACATGGAAAAGTGAAAATAGCAGAGATAGTTTGATCTGATTTTCTGACTAGTCTTTCTACCCTTAGACAAGAGGCTGTGGAGTGTAGTGGTTAATGGCACAGCCTCTGGAGACAGGTTTCAAATTGTGAACTCACCTACCATTTATTCTATTGTACACAAGATGTTTCACTTTGTTGTGTCTTAGAAGAGTGAGAATAAAGATAATATTTACTTCACAGGATTTTTCAAAAGATGAAAAGGTCCAAGTGTTATCATAGTGTCTGGCATATTGTACATGCTAAATATGTCATTTTCATGTGCCATTTTATCCTTATTACTTTTAGGTTAGCTAATATGCTTTAGCATATTAATATTTAGCAAATGATATATTTATATATATATATATATAAATTTTATATATATGTATATCATTGTTCATAAAAAGTAAACATTTTTAAGCCAGTGAGAGGTAAAACTAGTACATAACCAAATTTCCTGGCACTCAGTCTCTGCTCTATTTATCTAACCATGTCATCATGACCCTTCAAGAAATTTTCTTCACTATTCATTGGTATATAGCAGTTCAGTGTGGTTGAGAGGTTAAAAATCCATCAGTTCAATAAATATTTCCTTTGGTCAATTATGTTTTTTCCATCCACCTGCATGGTTGGAAATTTAATGGAAAATTGGTGCTGAGTTTGGGGTAGTTTACCCTTGTATTTGATATTTTATTTTATATATTCCTCCTCATGTCACCCACTGAACTGATCCCTAGTGTCTTTTAAATATGAGAGGTAAACTTTTAGACAACAAAGTTAATGGGAACATTAACTACCTTAAACTACATGGTGGTGTTTGCAAAGAAAATAATTCAAAAATAACTTAAAAACCATGCATAGCTCAAGTAATGGGTTTTGTTAAATGACAATCTGAGATCAATTCTAACATTGAGAAACTTCCCTCTGTTCCTCTAAATAAATCTTTACGACTATGGCATTTCAAGAGCAGTTCTTGAAATTAATCTGGTGCCATCTTTGTTGCTAATTAGATATGAAACAACCCCAAAGTGTTTGGCATCTGCAGGTATCTGCCCATCTCATGGGAAATTCTAGAACTCATAATTGGTTAAGCTTGGAACAATATATACACATGGGCTAATGGTTAAAACACATGATGCTGTGAGGGTATAAGCTTGTTAGCTCGCAATGAAACTATGAAGTTCTAAATAAATTGAATTTTTAAAAGATTTTATTTATTTATTTATTTATTTATTTATTTATTTATTTAAGCGAGAATGCCAATGTAGGGAGAGGAAAGGGAGACAATCTAAGCAGATTCCACCCTGATAGAGGACTCAGACGTGAGGGTCAATCTCATGACCCTGAAATCATAACCTGAGCTGAAACCAAGAGTTGGATGCCTGACTGAATGAGCCACCTAGGTTCCCCTGAAATAAGTAAATTTGAATGAACATGCCAAGAATGGAACATGGAATGAACATCCCCAAGAACTTACTACTCCATCTGCTTTGACTTTGTGTGCTCTGAAGTACAATGTCTTGGCTACATTGATATAGTCCAGTTATACAAAGGGACCAAACTTGAAGATATAGAATTAATGAAAGGAGAGGGTGTAGTAGAAGGAAAGTAGATGGAAAACAAATAAAAGAAGCAGTTTGGGGAACTACAACTGTTTCTCATCTCCTCTACTTACCCACCTTGATAGAAATGTAGGTGGGAAAATCAGAATGCAGGGTACACAAGGGCCTCTGTTTTACAAGGAAATTGTCAGTGGAGAAAGCTGGCCTTGAAACAAAGAGTGGAGGGCTCAAATAAAACAAACAAACAAAAAACAAAAACCTTGGGTGTTTGAGCCTTTTACAGAAGGTATCTAGAATTCTGAATTGGTTTTATTACTTATGATTTTTAAAAAAAATTGAAATGGATGAACTTATTTTTACTTTCTGGAGCTCTTAAAACCTGAGTGCTTTACCTAATGGGAATTGAGACCCATTCCTTTCGGTATCATTTCTAGGAAGGCCTGTTAAGTATTGAGAAAATAGCCCATGTTCATTTAACTTGGCATAGTTCATGAAGGAGTCAAACTATTGTCTGCCTAGATTTGGAGGTTTTCACTTCTCTCAGACTGTCTGGAAATGTCTATATTTAGCTTTCCATCAGGTAGCGTCCTCTAATATCTTTCATGACCATATGGTATAATAACATCAAAATAAACCAGCCACCATTGCCGTGGAAACAAGCACAGATGTTATGAAATATGTCTATAAAAAGTGCCCACCAATGAACAACTCTGTATTTCTTTAATTAATTCAAATATTTTGCTGTCAGCTCTTTCTCTTTGAAGCCACAGATTGTTTTTCATCCTCAGATTCATTTTCTTCCTAATAATAGAAACAGATATGTCTGTTTGGTCCCACTGTCTCAAGATCCAGAAATAAGATTCCTTTTGAAAATCCCAAGCTATGGAATAATTCATCTGTAATCACCATTTGGTGCCTTTTATCCTCTCAATAAAGGTCACGTCATAGTCATATGAATGCCATAGGTCTTTTTTTTCTATATCAAGCATGTTCTTCTGGAAGCTTTTCTCCTGATTGGGCCAAAATATATATTTCCACTTAATAACTGTTAAGAATCTTATGCAGCTCTGTTGTATCAATTATACAAACACCACCTAACATTTTTCTTACATTCATCCAATATGCATGTTTTTCTCCAAATATTACTGTGAACCAGAAGACCACAGACTTTTTTTCCCCCCTCTCTTCATTTTAGTGTTCATGTGGATATGGTGTCCAAACTGTGATATGGGAAATAGATTTTACCTGCCTGGATTCTAGTTTGGGAATGGATTGCATTTTCTTTCCCAACCTTCAGTCTGGCTAAAGGAATATCAATCAAGACAGAAGACGTAAGGCAGAAGCTTAACCCTGAAAGAAACTACCATGTGGATTTACTTGATGGCATAAGGAAATTATTTTAGAGGAAGTATAGTTTTATTAATAATGTATTAGAAATATTAATACACATAGATTAATTTTTTTAAAAATCACTGATAAAATTCACATGAACTTGAATGAACTTGAGTCTCTCAGAAGTCCCATGACTGCGAAGGAAAGAGGCTCAAAGACAATGTGAATTAAGCCAACAGCTGAGAATGAAGATTTTTTTTTCTATTTTTTTAGATTCTATTTATTTGAGAGAGAGAGAGAGACTGGGAGAGAGAGGATGAGAGGGGGGAGGGTCAGAGGGAGAAGCAGACTCCCCACTGAGCAGGGAGCCCAATGCAGAGTTAGATCCTAGGACTCTGGGAATATGATCTGAGCTGAAGGCAGATGTTTAACCAAGTCACCCAGGTCCCAGAGAATGACGCTTTAATAGTGCTCTTCTCTTGGCCAAATGGCAGCTTTCTGGAGAGCTCAGAAGACAAACTGCTCAGACACAGGTGCTGAGAACAACTTATCACCCCCTGGATGCCCCCAGTTGAGTTGAGCCCCAAATAAGAGAAGATAAAATTGTTACTGTATCTCCCCTGTGTGGCTGCTTTCTGTGCTCTGGAAAGAAAAACCAAATCATGAAGCAGAAGACACAATTCTAGGCTTTATGGAATTCATCATGTGGTTGGGAATTTGAAATCTAATCACATGAATCAGCCTCATAATGCTGTTAAATCTCTATATCAACAAATGCTGATTTTGACCATTAGTGGGGCTAAAGGGAGATTAGAGAAACTTGTTATAAATTATAACCCATTAACCATATAATAATTCTTAACATGCTTAGAATTTAGTGCTACAGTTACTAAATTCTTCTTATGAGATGCTAATTCACAGTTCTTTAGGAAATTTATAGCATAAATTATTTCACTAGGAGGAATCTTATTTTCAAAGTATGTAAACAATGGTTTCAATTTAGGTAGGACAAAATGCTGATGTGTGTTTATGGAGTTTTATTAGTGTATCTTGTGAATAACTCAGACACTAGATTCAGTGTTATTTAGGAAAGATGAGACATAATGTGTTCTTTATGGAAATTTTGTCCCAGAATTTCAGTGCTGTCATGATCAAGGAATTCACGAGTTTCTATCTTCTGGGACATCTGGAGCTACAAATCATGCCTCTGGATTTGATTTCTTAACAAATGTCTGAAGCTCATAAAGGTCATTGTATGCCAACCTCCCAGATCTAAATATCTTATTCCCCAAATTTCTATATACTAATACTACACTGAATCAATGGCAAATGAAGCAGAACCTGGGAATTCTATGAGATCAGGCAAAGATGAAACACTTCTCTTATAATTTTAATCTTTTGGACTCTTCTCATTCTCAGAGAAAAAGATATTGATCATGTTTAATGTCAAAAGGATCATTTCACAATGCTGATGCAATTCATAATTAAGAGTTAACACTAGGAGATTCTGTATGGTCACATGATCTATTGAGACATTAGCAATCACCACTCTGGGTTTGGGGACTGAACTGAGAAGAGAAAAATGGATCATTGCTAGCTAATAACATATGAGCTGATGGAAAGCAGTGCAACCACGGGCATGGTAAAGACAGCTAGATCAGGTTGCCTGGGTGAAGGAAATGCAAAACTGGGTTTCTTGGGGGAGAGAAAATGCATCTAATCTGGCCAGTGTGGTCTGTGGTGGGTGGGGTGGATCCTAACAGACAGAGCTTGTCTATGACCTGTCAGTCAAGGAGCAGGAATCCAGTTTGTGGGCTCCCTCAGAGAAGGTTGTGGCACACAGTCATGCTAGGGCTGGTGTCATCCACCAGACCAAACAGAAATTTGAGGGTATCCAAGAAGAGAAAGTCTGAGGACCATACCAATTCATAACACCATCCTAAATGATTTCTACAGTGGAAGCTATAGAAAGCCACAGGATCCCTACCCTGGGGGAGAAACAAAACTACAACCAGTGACCACCTGCCATGTCCTGGGCTAAATAAGGAATTTGTCTTGAAGAGCTTATATACCTCTCCTCTTGCCTGTACTCTCCAGTCTATTCATTGCAACAAGAGAGATTCTTTCAAAACCTAAATTGACCAGGTCTGGTCAATCCTCCACTCAAAACCTACAATGACTCCCTTTCCCTCAGAGTGAACATCAAAGTCCTCACAGTGGCTCCAAGGCCTCTGTGGCCTGGCTGTTGTGTCCTCCTGCCCAGCTCAGTCAGCTCCTGCCACTCTTGTTTGCCATGGGTTACCTATGTAGAACTTGTGCAAGTTCTTTTCTTTCTGACCAGACTGTTCTTCCAGATGTCCATTGGCTACATCTGTCAACCTTCTGTGTTTCTGCCCAGCGGGCATAAGCATGCCCTTTTCCCCGTGCTTCTGTTACCTACTATCTACTCTGGTTTTTCCTTTATTCTCTAGCTCCTACCATCTTCTTACAAACCATGTCATCCACATACTATGTTTCTTATTCCTCTCTGCTCCCGTAAAGTATAAGCTCCATGAAAAGAGAAATATCTGCTTGTTTTATTCAATGATGTATCTCAAGTACCTGGTGCTTAGTAACAAAGGAACATGGTACAAGATAGATACATGGAAAGTATGGATGAATGAATGCGCTGATGCTCGCACAGTAGATGAGTGGTGGAGAGAGGATTTACATTCAAGTTGCTTTCCAAATAAATAAATAAATAAATGAAAGTTGCTTTCCACCATTCACTCATCACATGTGGCCCCAGCTGGGATACTGGGTTATGGACAGAAAAAAGAGCTAGTGCCTGAGCCACCTCTCCTGCCCCTGACTACATCCCTGGCTGCAAAATAGCCTTGAACATTGGACTACTAGGTTAAAAGTGAAACAATTTGAAGAATGAGACTTTTGTTCTTGTCAAAGAGAACTGTCTGATTCTCTGTAGATTGCTTGCAGTCCTGTTCTTTGCCAGCTTGGACTGTACGTGCACCTTATCAGTCAGAGCAACGTCTGCCCTGCAACTCCATGAGCTAATTACATTAGTGCAAGATGCAATCATAAAACTGTCATCAACTGAAAAATCCAAGCTGCTATTCTGTGAATACCTTTCTTCCAGTGTCGGCTGTTAACTGTGTCAGCCTCCGTGTTCTCTAGCAGAGACAGTGTGGGTGTGGGGGTGGACAGTGGGCTTAATTAAATCATTAACCTTCATCACCAGTTCTTTTTAAACCAAGGGAAAAAAACACTACCCAGAATGTAATATGGTATTAGTATGAAATATGGATCTTTTAAGACTTTCTCATATTCCATTTTTAGAACACAGACATAATTATCATGCCTAGCCGAGCATGCTATGGAAGGTGAACTAAATGATGGCATGCATAATTGGGATTAAGCCCTCGGAGGAATGTGATGATGATTTTTATAATTCTGCCCAAATGTGAGGCTCTCCTTACTGAGCCAGCGAGCCCAGTCTTGCATGGCATAAATGGAATGACTGGGTCTTTATGGCCCAGGTTTGCTTGCCAATAACATTGAAATCACTTAAGTCATTTTGACACACATCAGCCAAGGTCATCACTAGAGATGGACTTTCCCCTAATAGGGAGATCTAGAGCCTGGATGAGAGAGTGGAAAACAAAGTGCATGGTCACTCACCAAAAGCAGCTCTGCAGAGTTCAGGCTGTGTAACAGGCAAAGGCTCCCAGCCGGGATCCTTCACCCTATTAACAAGAGGTGTCTTCAGCACTAGGTTCTCCTTCCCAAGTACTTATTCCCGGAATCTATGCTGAAGGTGATTCATTTTTCAGTAGTGTTCTGTGCCACTTTAGTCAAAATGATACTAGGAAAACTGTTGGATAAAACAGAGAAAGGTTATTCCTGTCTTCAAACCTCATTTACAGCAACAGTTATCACCATACACACAGTCCCTACCAATGAGGGTTTAAATGAGGAAGTCCTCTCCTATGTACTTTTTCTACTGAGAGCTGGAGTTGCAAGGGCAGAAAGGAAACCAGCTTGGATAGAATACATGGTATGGCATTTAGTCCTAATAAGAACCTGGTGAGGCATCTGTTGGGACTTATACCTAAGTGTGTCTGGGAGCAAAGGGTTCACAGGGGAGTTAGGAAAGTGGCCCTGAGTCACATGTTTAGAAAAGAGATCTGGATGCTAGCCCTCACCTGTAAATTCCACCTCTCTGTCTTCTTAGGGAAGATCCAAGGAGCCCTATACTTAATTCTAGCTTTAATTCTTCGTTGAATTGTTCCTTCCCTCTTTGGCTTGGTTTTTCTAGATATATACGTCAGGCACAAGTCAGAGAAGTATCGCCTAAACTCAGTGTTGAGAGCCAGTCTCTAATTTGTGATGAGCTAAATCACAAAACATGAAATGACCAGATTTCTCTGCCATGGAACAATTGTGCAGGAAATTTTTATTTTTTTAATCTGTGAAATCAGTATAGAGGTTAACTATGAAGAGATGAGAGCTGTTGGCAATGAACAAGAAAAGGGCCTGCCTGACTGCCTGCCTCATTTGCGCAGCCTTTACTCCCAAATTCTTCGCCCAAGCTGACAGTTTTCTCAAATCATTTCTTCTATCCTTTGGAGTTCATGAAACTGGAATTCATTCAGGTTGATAAGCATCCCCATTGGAGAATGCAAGTCACTTCTGGGTGTTTTAGAGGGCTATCAATCACTGACCCATCATGAACTAATTTTAAGGGATTGCTCCCAGTGTCCTGTGTGAGTTCAACTGGGGGAACTGGAGTCAGGTTTGGACAGAGAGATATTTGAAACATGAAATGCACTGAATTTAAGCAGAATTGAGTGGAATAAGTGTTCCCTATCTCAAGAAGGCTCTGCGGGCCAGGGGGAGAGGTACGCAATGCCATCAGGAGATTTGAGGTCAGAAGGAAGAGAGTCAATGCATATTTAGATGGCTGGTGGTCAATAATCAGGCTCAAGAAACATGTGAACAGTCTTCTCCAAAAAATGCAGTAGAGTGCATATCCTGTCCCATCCATAGAGGAGCAGTCCTGTCCATGCATTGGGGAGTTTGCATTTCCCTAAACTGCCATATACTCACTGTGCTGGGAGACAGTCCTGAGGACAAACATTCAGCTCTTGTCTTTCCTACCCTTCATGCCATCAGAGCTTCCCTCCTCTACCCAAGCCCCAGCCTTTTCCATGTAGGTGGAGAAAACACATATACCTACACTGCACTTTTTCTTTACCAGTGTTTCCCCTTCTTCTTGCAGGGTTTGTCACCTGGCTACTTTGTCCAGTTCCATTTTAATTTCAGGTGTGAATGTACCTTGTGGCTCACCTAGGAATCACATGTCCATGGCTAATAATGTTTCTATGGGAAACTGTTTTTTGAATAGAACAAGTTGACTTAGAAATACTTTTTCTGACACAACTTTACTGTAAAGTGGTTGTAAACTGTATTAATTTCCTAGGGCTACTGTAACTAAGAACCACAAACTGCATAGCTTAAAAAATATAGCTTCTCATAGTTTTCAAGGCTAGAAGTCCAAAATCAAGATGTTGGTAGGATTGGTTTCTTCTCAAGTATCTGAGAGAAGGATCTGTTCTAGGCCTCTGTCCTTAACTTGGAAATGGCTGTTACCTATTCATGCAGCATTCTCCTTGTGTTTATGTCTCTATGTCAAAAGTTCTCCTTTTTATAAGAATGTCAGTCATATTGAAATAGAGCTCCATCAAAATGACCTCATTTTACCTTGGTTGCCTCCTTAAAGACTCTATCTTCAAATAAGGTCACATTCTGAAGGTACTGTGGGGTATGAATTTGGGGAGGACACAATTCAACTCATAACATAGTCTGTTGATCTGCTGATGACCACAGGTATCTTCACTAAAAATCAGGTATTTATTGATGAAAAAGAACAAAGATTTGTGGATGACAGCTGTAGAAACATCTTAATAATAAATCAGAGTTTCTCTGAGGTCCATATATAAGGATGAATTTGACTCTGCATTTTTATAAAAGCAAAGACCATGTAATTATCAATGAATATCCACAATGAATCAATGAATATCCTATTAATAGGATGGCTTCTTCACCTTACTTGATATTTTCTTTTTCCCTTCAAAGTCTCAAAGGGGACAGAAAAATTCCTTTTAGCTTAAAATCTCTCAACCTGGCTGCACGTTAGAATCACCTGAGGGAAAGTTTAATGAAACATGGACCTCTGTGGAAACCCAGAGATTCTGATGTAACCGGTTGGTGGTGGGTTCCAGGTAGCAGTAATTTTTTAAAAGTCTCCCCAGGTGATTTTATTGTGTGACCACCTCTGGGAATCACTTAAAGCTCAGCTTAAAATCATGTAACACTAAACACTGGTTATTGAGTTGAGGATCAAAAATGTTTTTAATCCACTCTCAGCATATGGACATAAATAGTGAAACACATTTTCTTTGCTGAGGGAGGAAATATCACTGATTGTACAGGCTGGGTAGGAGGAAAGTGTTGGTGCTTTCTGAATGCAAGAGGTGGCACTCAGTTCTAACAAATTATAACGGAGGATGTTGGGGCAGATGTGCTTTAGATTGGACTGAGTTTTCTAATCATTGGGTGGAAATTGTGTTCAACAGACTGTGTCTGACTATATCAGAGGATGGAGGAGTGCGTGGAATGAATATGTGAGAAGCCTGCCTTTAGGAAAGCCAGAAAAGCTTGAGAGTTAATTCCAACACCTGGGTGAATTGAATATACATATTATAAAAACATATTTTACCTATATATTTATATAAATATTTATTTATATGTTTATATATTCTATATTCTATATTTATATAGAATTTTATTTATGTATGTATTTGTATTTATTTATATATTATATTTCTATATATTTGTAATTATTTATATATAATTTATATATTATTCATATATAATAATTATATATGTTTATGTATGGTAATTAAATATTTCATATATATGTATATGTATTATAACTTTAGTTATAATTTCTACACATACACACATAGTTACTGAAGGCTTTGCATGGTCCAGACAATGCTCTGGACCTTCCATATATAAAAATGATTAAGGCACAGGCCATGTTCTGGAGGAATCCTCCCATTACTGACAATTACACAACTATAACATAAGGTAGAAGTAAAGGGATCATGTGAAGACATTCAGGAAGAGGTGAAGGAAAGAGTAGAATGCTAAGAGAGAAAAAATACAGAGAAGGTTTCAGAGCCAGACCCACCAATGCTTTATCTTACAGTTTCAGCCACTTGGTATGTATGTAGCCTTTATTAAGGCAACTAACCTTGTCTTGAACCTCAGTTTTCAAATAGAGATAGGGAAACCAAGCTTAATGTATTGTTTTAAGGATTAGCAATTATGGATGTGATTATGGATGTGATATGCCTAGTGTCGCAAGTAGGCACTCTGGAAATGGTAGCTTTTGGGTGAATACAGGAAAAGGGGACTACAAAGTTAGTGTGATCATGTAATTTATCACCTAAACTGGGGCATTTCTTATTATAAAGAGCAGATGTTTTAATAAGTATGCTGCAATGACAGGTTAAACTTGAATGGTCCTGGGCAGCCAGGATACATAGTCACCCTATAAAGTGATCCTGATAAAGACTGCTGCGAGGTGTCATTGATGAGGGATTCAGGGCATAGGGTTTGGGTCAGAGTGCCTGGATGCAAATCTTGTGTACCTCACTCAATACCTATGTAACCTTGCATTAGTTCATTAACCAATCTGAATCCTCAGCTCCCTCAATTACAAAATGGGGATAGTAATGTACTTCATAAATAAGAATGCATATTAAATACTTAATATTTATCATGTCCTTAAGATGAATCTATAAGACATAATGAATACTCAGGAAGTTTTTTTTAGAAAGATTTTATTTATTTATTTGAGAAAAAGAGAGGACTCACGAGCAGGGGTGGGGGGGGGAAGGGAAGGAGAGAGAGAAGCAGACTCCCTGCTGAGCATGCAGCCAGAGGACAACAGAGGACATGATCTCTGTACCCTGACATCATGACCTGAACTGAAGGCAGGCACTTAAACAACTGAGCTACCCATGTGCCCCAGGAAGTTTTAATCAATATTATTACTACCTGGAATGATGAATGGTGAAAGATTTATAATCAGAAATAGGAGAAGCTGAAGAAAATGGAAGTCAATTGTTGCAAAAGAAGTAAAGGACTCAACGCACCAGATGTGGAAACCAGGAGAGCAATGGGGCTTTTGAGAGAATATACTAGTGCAATGGAATTGAAAGACTGATTGTAAACATTTGCAGAATGAGTGAGCAGGAACGAAATGAACTCTTTTCCTCTAGACCAGTCTTCCTAACAGCTTGGCAGTGAAAAACAGAAGCCAGATGGTTAGAAACTGGAAGGGAAAGTAAAATTGAGAAAAGGGAGTAAGGATTTTTGGGCCTTCTTAGAGATGAAGCAGAAAGTGTAATGGAGGGAGTGGGCTGAAAGTATAAAGGGTGGTAAGGGAACCACCCTCTCCACCTTCTCCCATGGGATCTTCATCCTTTGCTGCTTTCCCTGGGGTGGGAAGGGAGGGGTTCCTTCATAACCACCCACACTGTCTTCCTCCTCTCCCTGTACACAGACAATTTTGCAATAACCTATTTAATTTTCTATCACCCTAAATAGGTCCACAATGAACAATACAAAGAAATACTCTCATTTGATTCTACATCTTTACCTATCATTTAATCACTCTCCTCTTCTTATCTATATTTTTGGGAAATTAATTTAAATTTGACTTACTACTTGGCCACCTCCCATTTGTTTCCAAGACTATGGCCTCCTGGCTTCTGCCCTTTTCTACTCTCCCATGTTTTGGGTAGTTATTATCAAAATGACCCACCCAATGACTTTCATTTTGAGAAGTGAGTGGAGGTTCTCAGCATTTATCTGACTAGACTTTCCAGTAGCATGGACCCTCAACCTCCCTCTTGAACATTCCTGGAATATTCTCTTGGTTCTGCTTCTACATCCCTGATTGTTGCTTCCTTCTTATTATTCTACCCATATCTTCAATGTTGCTGTTCCTTGACATTCTGTCTTCAGAACTCAGAACAGTTCTATAGTGCCCTGGATAATGTCATCCACGTCAATATTTTCAATCTCTCCTCTGTTAAGTTAATGCTTTTCAAATCTCTAAATGTATCCAGAGTTTCAGATTCTTATATCCAATTCCTTCCTTAAGTAAGACTGTGGGATCTCATACAAGGTACCTGAAAGCCAGTATCCATAAAACAGAACTAATTATCAGACCCCTCTTTACCTCTCCACATCCCCATAACCCCTACTTAGTAAAAATCTGAGTATAGTCTGAAGTCAAATTGCCCCAGTTTAAATTTTTGTTCCATCACTCCCTATCTGTTTGATTTTATGCAAGCTATTTAACATTTATGCATTTTATAAATGAAAATAAATTTTAATCTAAGGATGGAAGGAAAAAAGGTGAAATTCATGTTTAAGAACACCTGGCAAGTAACTCCTCAATTAGTTATAGCTATTATTACTATTTCAGTATTATCCTCTTTTTTGTTGGGGCACTACTGCCTACCCATTAACTCAAGCTAGAACCCCCAGGGAATACCTTTGATTCTGCTTTCCTCACTCATGGTATCTAATCAATGACTAACCCCCACTGACATTACCATAAGCATTTCTTTTTTTTTTTAATTTTTTAAAGATTTTATTTATTTATTTGACAGAGAGAAAGAGAGACCGTGAGACAGGGAACACAAGCAGGGGGAATGGGAGAAGGAGGAGGCTTCTTGCTGAGCAGGAGCCCGATGTGGGGCTCAATCCCAGGACCCTGGGATCATGACCTGAGCTGAAGGCAGAAGCTTAATAACTGAGCCACCGAGGTAGCCCACCATAAGCATTTCTTAAATTTGTATTCTTTTTTCATTTCTAATTCTGTTCCCTTAACTTAAACCTCTAAGATATTTTTTGGATTACGGATGCAGTCTCTCAAATGGAGTGTTGGATTCCAGTTGTGTCTGCCTTCAATCCTTCTTGAAACCAGCTTCCAGAGTGACTAACTTAAAAGTCAAATATGACACTGTCACACTCAGCTTAAAACCTTCACATGACTACCATGTCCAACCACCTAAGTTAGTAAGATCTTCAGCATGGTGTGTGAACTAGAACTTGATGCCAAACCCCTGAAGTACATGTGTGGGTGTCAGGGAATCCTGGACATAAAACATAAAGAAACTGAGTCAGCTGGACCTTCGAGAGAAATGAGGTTGATGGTTGATGTGGGGGGTATCAAGGGAAACAGTTGCTTCTTTCCTCATTAAAGTATCATGCCTCCTACCTCACATGGTGTGGTTTTAAAGTGTCATGCCCCCTACCTCACACGAGGATGCACACCTCTACACACATACATGCACATGCACACCCACACATACACACACTATATGAAATAAGAACAGTAGAAGATGATCACTCTCCAACAATAGTACAAGTGAGGGTAGTGGTGTTTTGGGGTAAAGGAGACAGGTTTTGCCTTAGAAGAAAAACCTAAAAAACAAACAGAGAAACAAAAAAAACAAGGTTGACATAAACAAAAAACAGTACAGGAAATATAGGAAACTTCACATTAGAAAGAAAAAAAGATGGATGAGTATTTAAAAAATAAATAATGGAAATTTTGACTTCAGGAGAACTTTTAGATATAAGATAAACATGTATCTTACCTGTAAAAGGTACAATTTATATGTATTACATGTATATTATATATTATACATATGTTACATATAATATTAAAGAAATCTAAGGAAAAATATTGTAAATAATTTTATTTTAAATAATTTTTAACAGAGTTTGAAAACACAGGAATACATTATTTAATCATTTTATTTTATTATTTTTAAATTATTGATTTTAAAATGTTATTGGAACAGAGTAAGACTTAAGACACTCTAATGTCAATTAAGAGAACACATTGGAGGCTGAGATGGAACAGGAGGGAAAAAGTTGGCTGACAGTTTTAATTGGATAATTAATGAGAATCTGAAACAAGACAGTCTCAATATTCAAGTGTAAGATTAGTATAATGCCTAGTTTGAAAAACTCACTTCAGTCAGGTTGTGGTTGCAGGTTTCTGTTCTTTAGACACTATTCAGAGATCTAGGGTGGAAGCCAAGGACACACAGAATACTGCTGAGTGTTGCCAAACTTATGAGTCAAGCTCATGATTGAGAACATGTCTTGTTGGCATGTGGATGGCAGTAGAATGAGACCACATGGCAAAGGTTGAGATTGGGTGGGAAACTAGACAAACAGGACATAGCAAGGGTGATACAGAGGTTTCAGCAATGAATGGCCTTGCTCAGGAAGGTCTACAGAGGCAGCAGAGAGGCAGAGGTGTTGCTCCTGACTCAGTGCATGCAGAGATTGATAGCACTCATAAAGCAAATAGAGTGAATGAAATTCTGATTCTAGGACTATTGTCTAGAATAATACAATAGTACATTGCCATTTTTTTCCTATTTACACTATTTTCTACTGCTATGAAGTGAACCTATGGGTGTTAATTCTAGCAGGAAGGTAATGGAAGGCCTGCCAATGAATCCTGTCTGATGGAATCAAAAGGTTAAAATAATCTCATGAAAAGTTAATTAAGGGTGGAGTAAGGTGCTTTTGGCTACAAATAGTAATGAGCTGGTTACAGAATTCATCTGCTAAGCAACATGACAACATCATCAAGGACTCAGTTCCTTTTTAAATTTCCATTCTGCTATCTGCACCACCATGGCCATCATTGTACAGCTTGATCACAAAATGGCAGCCTTACCCTCAGAAATCCTGCATCTAGGCAACTGTCCACACACAACTCACCAAGGGACAGGAGAACACTGGAGCCTCTTCTTACATCATTTTGTACTAATGAATAAGACCTTTCCCAGAAAGATTTGAGCAGATTTTTACCTATATTTGTTGACCAGAATTTTTACCACATGCCTATGCCTGTACTGATTATTGGCTGAGGGCATAGCATCATGACAACTAGGCTATGCTCACCTCATTCAGTAACTGGAGTTATGGAGTAAGTCCAACCCCTGAGCTCATGAGAGGGGAAGGTGAGGCAAGAGGTGGAAGGGAAATGGCCATATGTTGCTTGTGTCTGTCTTTGGAGAGTTTTGGTGTCATTTGAAATTACATTAAGGAAGAGGATCACATCTGAATTGAACTTCTCAGAATAACTACTCTCCCTCATTATTGTAAGGTTCAACCTCTTCAATATTTGGTATTTCATTCAGATAGGGATTGGGGAAAGTTGGCCTGACCTCCCCTGCTGTCCTCATAGGACTCTACAGTAAAGGACTGGGGAAGAAGTGTATTGTTGGACATTGTTTCCATTGCTAAAACAGTCTTTTTCTAAATTGCAAAAGCAGAGATTCAAAATGAATGCACTTCCAGTCTTATCTCTGCAAACAAAGGCTGGAAATATCCTCACTTGCAACTATCAGAAGGGCCAATTAGGAGGAAAGATGCTCCTGGCAGGGTGAGATGATTGCAAGATGATTGCAAAATTGAGACCTAAGAATTATCACTCCTATAAACAAATGTAAGTAGATTAGCTTGAGCAGAGTCAAATGTCTAATGACGGCCTAAAGTAAAATTGTAATTTCTTGAACTACTTGAATAATGGCATTATATTTTTGGTAATCTCAAAATTAATGGGGGGAAAACTGTAACTTAGTTATAAACTTTTAAACTGTCCCTGCCTTGTGTAATATATTGTAATAGAAATTACTGAACCCAAAGTGATTTAAAATTTTGCCATGCATAAATCTCTGATATTGTTGATGTAGATATTTAACTATTTTTTTATTCTAAGATATATCCTAGGAATTTGGTGGTAGGGTGTGGAGGGAGTTGGGGTGGAAATGGAGTGCCTTTCTCTTAAACATTAAACACAACACCCCCCCCCAACACACACACCCTTAACTGATTACTTAATGGTGTTGGTTAGTTGAATTCTGTTGTTTGAAAATTGACTTTAGATTGTTCTTTATATTTTCTACTCTATCATTCTACCCTCTTACATCAATATGAGACCACTTTGAACAACCCAGGTGGATCTCATAGTACATAGAGATGACTCAGCCACTTCTTTGGGTTTTATTATAACTTGCATTTGATTAGGTGTGCTTTCATATTCACTGCCTGATCCAATTTTCACGGAAGCTGTGTGCTTTCAATGGAGCAAACCTCAACATCATCATTTTGTGGATGAGCAAACAGAGGCGTGGATTTAAATAAGTTTTGTAAAATCATACAACTACTAAGTGATAAATTGAGATTTAATGTCAGTACTTTCTCTCTAAATAAAGGCTTCTTTCTCTTCATGGTATAAAAGTGTGATCTATATTACCTGGCCCTAATTTTACATATTAGGTTAGAATGACCATAACTACTCTCAAACTTGGAAGAACATGAGCATAATTCCTTTAGAATGCTGAAGTTCTATGATAATACACCATTGTTCTCCTCTTTCTTAATGTGTAGAAGAATTTCTAAGGAGAAATCAGGAAGACACTTAATTGAAGGATTGTCTCCTATACTTTGAAACCAAGGGCTAGAAGTTAGACAAGTCTGTGTTTAATGTCTATGGAAAAGGAAAGAGAGTGGCAGACTGTATAGGATTCAGAACTCAGGCTTTGTTATCACAGAACTTCCCCCAAACTTCCTGCCTGCACCCAACTTACCCTCACCCCCACCTACCACTGACTCTAGATCCTGAGACTAAACTGAAATAGCTAGTTCTTAGTTTCATCCTTACAAAATTCAGCTAATACAAGCTAACCCACTATGCTTTGATTCACAATACTTAACAACTGTAGTTTGAATATTACAACAAAGGAATCCAAGCAAATAAACTAGCCTCTGATTTTGCAGAGAAGGAAGTCATCTGATAGAAATTCCCAACATACCTATAGGCTTATATTTATTGGATGGTGCATCTTTCTTCCGTCTCTCTGGATGTGATGGAAAAGCTACCATTTAACTTTCCAATGCTCATCCTTTAGCGTTTCCAACTCTGTCTTCTCTTGAGTTCTAAGAATTGAATACTCCGTCTCTTTCCTTTAAAGCACTCTTTCTTCTCCTTCCTGTGACAACACACCCTCTGGTTTCCTCCACATCCTTCTGGTTGTTCTTGGCCATTACTCCTACACTTCCAAGCCATTAAGTTTTGTGTTCCTTGGGATGTATGTTCCAGGTCAACTCCCTAGCTGCCCCTGGAAATGCCGGTCATTTCCATCGTTTAAATTACCATCTACTGATCTGATTCACACGTTCCCAAATAAAACTCAAACATGTCTTGTTATTCAGGTCCCAATATCCAACCGTGTACTATGGTTACCTTTTCTTTCAGCTTTCCCAACAGTATGGGAATATTAACATGTCACGGTGTGAAATCATCTTTCATCTTATAATCATTCCCTTTCCTATGTGCTCTCTAGGGTACTCCCAGTTCACTCATTGCCCAGCTCACAAGACTAGGCACCATGCTCCATCACTCACTCCCTCCTGCACACCCTTACATCCAGTCCTTCAGCAAAGCCTGCATTCCACGATTAAATTCCTGGAACCTTACCTTCTTAGTTCCCTCTTTCTCCTGCCACTTCTAGAGTTCAGGCCAGCATCTTTTTGCATTTGGATTTCTGTAAGAACTTCTGTTTCCAAGTTTGCCTTACTTTAATCAGATTTCCTTATCGTAGCCAAAGCTGTTATTCTCACAAGCTAAACCAGTACATCCAATCTTCTGCTGAAAATATGTCAAGAGCTCCCTGTTTCTTTCAGGATGGAGTGCCTGCATGATATGGTGTTTGCTTAGTTTCCAAGTGGCCAATTTTGCTTTAACTTTTTTCAGCAACTCTTTTTTTTTTCAATTCAGTGTTATTACACATAATTAGAGATTGTTGTGATTTTTATTCAATTTGGTATCCTCATTAGAGTAAGAGGAATAAGTTATGCTTTACAAACACCATATTATTTCTCACCATTATGATATAGTTTTGTGTTGAATATATATAGGGGGAAAATAACACTGGAATTACGGCAATAACCACATGTGCAAGCCAAGCACTATACCCTGACCCTGACACAGTACTAAGCTTGCCATTACAAGGTGTTTTAGTTTCTTACAAGTGCTATAGCTTTCTCATACATGCTTTTCCCTTTGTTTAGATCATTTTCCTTTCTTCTCTACTGTCTTCCATGTATGTCAATTTTAGCCTGTTAATTATTCTTTTATTTTTTTAAAGATTTTATTCATTTATTTGACAGAGAGAAAGATCGAGGCAGGCAGAGAGAGAGGAGAGGAAGTAGGTTCCCTGCTGAGGAGAGAGCCCAATGTGAGACTTGATCACAGGACACTGAGATCATGACCTGAGCTGAAAGCAGAGGTTTAACCCACTGAGCCACCCACATGCCCGCCTGTTAATTATTCTAAAGCCTTCCTTATTTCCAGTAAACTGATTCTAAATGTTTCTTTTATGGAAACTCAGAAAACTCTACTCTTTCCCTAACATGATAGCCATCACATTGTAAATGCTGTTGCCTGTTTACTGCCCCTCCTTCTCCAACTAGACTGTAAGTACCATGAGAGTTAGGAATATATAAAAATAATGATAGATATTTTATATATATGCATGTATGTACACACACACACACCCTGGGATCTAATAGAGAGGCTGACATATAATAAATATGCAATAAGCACATATTGCTGAATGAATAAATCATTAAATGAATAATAACATTTCAGCTGATCCCTGAAGGACTGGTAAACTTCAACACTCCAAGTTAGGAAAAACATTCCAACAAGAGGTTTAGCATAGAATGACACACAGAATTAGAAAATTTGGGACATGAATAAGAAACTGAGAAGTGAATATTTTGAAAAGAAAGGTTAGTAGGCTAAAAGCAGGAGGATAAATCTGGAGGAGAAAGAAGCCATTCAGAAAACTAATGTAGTAATAGAAGTAAGAAGGAAGAACATGTTTTGATTGAAGTAGAGTTGACACACAATGTTACATTAGTTTTAGGTGTGCGACATAGTGATTCAACAACTTTGTATGTTAAGTAAGCTCACCAGAAGTGAAGCTACACATCTGTCACTACTGTCACTAAGTAACACTATTATGATACCATTGACAATATTCCTTATGCTGTATCTCTTATCTCTGTGACTTACTCATTGCATAACTGGAAACCTATATCTCCCACTTCCCTTCACCCAGTTTGCCCATCTGCCACCCCTGCCCCTCTAGTAACCATCAAATTTTTCTCTGTATTTCAGGATCTGCTTTTGCTTTTTGTTTATTCATTTGTTGTATTTTTTAGACTCCACAGATAAGTGAAATCATATAGTATTTGTCTTTCTATGAGTAACTTATTTTGCTAGGATAATATTCTCTAGGTCCATCCATGTTGTTGCAAATGGCAAGATCTTATCCTTTTTGATGACTGAGTAATATTCCATTATATATATACACCACACTTCTTTATCCATTTATCAGATGATGAATAGAGACTTGGGTTGCTTCCATATCTTGGCTATTATAAATAATGCAGGAAGGAAGACCATTTTTTAAAAATAGTTATTTATTTGAGAAAGAGGGAGAACTGGGGAGGGGCAGAGGAAGATGGAGAGAGAGAATCCCAAGCAGACTCCCTGTTGAGCACAGAGCCCAACACAGGACTTGATCTTATCACCCTGAGATTATGACCTCAGCTGAAATCAGGAGTTGGACTTTTAACCGATTGAGACGCCCAGGGACTCCAGGAAGAACATTTTTGATGAGAGTCTAAATATTATATAGGACCTTGAAAAACATCAGGCCATTGTAATAGGTAAGCTAAGCCATTCAGACTGATTTTCTGAGTATACAAATAAAAATAAATCAAGAGACAAAAGAACAAAACAATTTTAAGTGATTCTGTTCTGAATGATGGCTTACCATTCTATTAGAAATTGAGAAAGGACAGGCTTCTATTAGTTAACAACTGTCCAGTGATTATTGGCACCTTTTTCTTTCCATTGGCAAAAGGTCAATGAAGTATTTTTGTCGTCCAGCATCAGAGTGAGATGTTAGAAAAAAAGAAATCTTGCCATTTGCAACAACAGGGATGGAACTAGTGGATATTATGCTAAGTGAAATAAGTCAATCAGAGAAAGACAATTATCATATGATCTCACTGATAGGCAAAGTTTAAGAAACAAGGCAGAGGATCACAGGAGAAGAGAGAGAGAAAAATGAAACAAGATGAAACCAGAGAGGGAGACAAACCATGAGACTTTTAATCTTAGGAAACAAACTGAGGCTTGCTGGAGGGGAGGGGTTGGGGGATGGGGTCACTGAGTGATGGACATTTGGGTAGGTATATGTTGTGGTGAGCACTGAGTGTTGTGTAAGACTGCTGAATCACAGACCTTACCCCTGAAACAACTAATACATTAAAAAGAATACGTAAATAAATAAATAATAAAGGAAATTCATGGTCAGGCAGGTCTAGGTGGTGGGTTATGTATTTTGAATGCTAACTTGCAAAGACTTGAACACACATGACATTACTGTAGATTTCTTCATATGTACGTACAGCCATCTTCCCTCCCAAAATACTGAACTGAATCTTTAACAGTAATATCAGAATCCAGATAAGTCAATTTCTACCAGTTAAGATATTTTGAACAAATAGAAACAAGTTTGTTTTATCAAAGTCACTGAAAAAAACTTTAAAGTGTTTTTCTTTTTAGATAAATTGTTTTATTAGAAAAAAGGAAACCATCAAAAAGGAGAAAAAAGAAAATAAGCTCCCAAAGTTCCTTCTTAAGAGAAAAAAAGTGCCTGACACACATCAGACACTTGATTCACTTTTATTGAAGCCGCAGCTAGAAGTGATGATACATTTCAGGTGTCAGAAAAGTCATGAGAAAAAGGTTTTGATTTCTTGAAATCACATTGCACATGGTGAAGTTGTGCACCAAGATCATCATAACCCCCAACCCCATCTCATCTTTTCCAAAGAGGCAAAACTTTACTTCCAATGAAGAACTGAGAGGATAAGACAGACTTACCATAACTCTCAGAAAATTTCCTGTAACGTGTTTTTTAAACAAATGGTCATACCCAATGTAGTTTGTCATCATCATATCATATAAAAAATGAAATAGAATAGAATGGAAAATGCAGGCCTGAATCACATATTGTAAAGCTAAGTACTGTATTAACTTTTGTTTCAGTTACGTGTGTATATTTGTATCTGTGTGTGCACACACACGTGTGTGTGTGTGTGTGTGTGTGTGTGTGTGTTTGTTTTACTGGGTCATAATGCAGAATACAATGTCCAATACATTTCTTTCCGTCAGTCATGGTCAAGAAGGTTTGAAAGATCCTGCCCATCTTGAGCCAGCTCCCTTGTTCTGCTACACATCCAGCAGAGTGTATTACTGCCAGAAATTTCCAGCTCCATGGAAACACTATTGCCTGGTGTCTCCTGCCTTCAGCACTAGAGATGAACACCAGCTGACTTAATAACGTGTCTGTCTCTATGTTGATGAACTGATAGGGGCTACTGTGCTTTCTGTTTGTCCCTCCTGTGTCCTAATCCAACCATTTCCAGCCACCAAACCATTACAGTGAAAATGTGTGCAAAGGGCCAGTGTTTCTTCTCAATGTACAATATAAACGTGCATTAGAGAGTTAGTTGTCAAAGAATTTTACCATTTGAAAAAACTTAAACTTAAATAGACCCTCGTGCTATATTTCTATTCATAATCTGCCTATTCACATCCTTGTTCCCCCATTCACCTTTGGATAGCTTTGGATCATCTTTGTCATTCCGTGTCCAAAGACAACTTGGACTTGAAAGTTGCTGCAATGACCCAAGCTTTCAAGGTCATAAGGAAGAGACATATACAAATTACTAATGGGGAAGTATTTTTTTAAACTTAAAGAATGTGAAGTTAAGGTAGAAATTGCTTTATGGGTGGCACAATGGTGACTCACAGTCCCAGGCCTGATTTCTGGAAGATTCAGCAAGCTCCTTAATGAACAAAGAAGTTTGACTTTTTTTTTACTTGGGAGTACAACCCTGAGCTGAGAGGCCACCCTTCTTTTTGTTCCCCTGAGGTTATCCTTTAGGAAGGGAGACTGTGATTAGGTTGTTTCGGGTAGACTGGGAGCACAGGAGTACTGACTTGCTAGAGGCCAGCTGAGAGGTGCCTCCACCATGCCCTTTACGGCCAAGGGCCATCTTTGAGAAGCAGACTCTGACCCTGCCTGCTGTGGTGACCATCCCTCCGCCTGGTCTATTTCCCTCTGTCTTAAGTCAATTCAAGCTACTGTAATGAAATTGATTTCTCCCCATTCTAGAAGTTGCAAGTCTGAGTTCAGGTGCCAGCATGGTCCCTCTTCCACATTTCAGACTTTTTGCTGTGTCCGTACATGGCAGAAGGGGCAAGGGAGCTCTCCCGGGTCTGTTTTCTATGGATACTAAACCCATTCACGGGTCTATTTTCTATGGGTACTAAACTCATTCATGAGGGCCTGACCCTCATGAGCTAATCACCTCCTAAAGGCCCCACATTCTAATACCATCACCTTAGAGGGTAGTTTTCAACATAGGAATTTGGGGACACATTTGACCATAGTGCCTACCCTCACAGGTGCTCTGCAGAGGGATTAGCCATGAAAGCAGAAGGAAACTGGCTGGCTCACCAGACAGCAGCAGACATGAAGGAGTTACCAACCCTTCCTTCAGTCAGTCCAGTTCAAGAGCTCAGTTTGCACGTGGGAATGAACAACGCAAACCATGGAAATAGTAAAAGCAAGAGATACAGAAGTTGGACTGATGAAAGGTTGAGTGAGGCAGCTCACCCAAGACCTAGGGAATGAACCTGGGTCTTCAACCAGAACAATAGCAGGTTTTCTCTGGGCATTCTAAAAATAACATCAGAAGAGTGTTTCATAGTTTGCAAACAGTGCTTACACACATTACTTATTCCACCTTCTTAACAACACTGTGAAGTCTTTAGAGGACTTTTATCCAGATTTTACAGACCAGAAAGCAGAGAATCTGAGAGGTTAAGTGATTTATTCCAGTATCACAAAATCCTGAACTTCAAAACTGAAATGCAAATGAGAAGCTACACAAATTGGAGTACCTTGCAAAATACTGAGGAGCAAAGATGCCAGAGTGTTCTTTGGGATGGCATTCAAACAGAGGAGGGGTTGAAAACTTAAGGACAGTAGAAATGGGCTAGGAAAAGAGGGTTCCTAAATTAGCAGTGATCTAGGGGTGGGAGAAGCAGGTTGAAGAACAAGTCAAAGTTGTGTAAGAGAGTAAGGAAAGTGACAAACTGGCCCCATCCTACACAGAAAAAATGACAGGCTAGCAATCACTCAGGTAATAAAATGCTTCCATTATTCAATGTCACTTTGGATTCCCTCTCCTTTTCACAGCCGCCTGAGAACAGCAACCTTTCAAATCAACCCAAATCTCCTAAAAATAAAAAAATAAATAAAATTACAGTTTCATTACAGATGGTGGAGACCACACTTCTACTACTTCTGGGGACTCAGTGCTGATGAGCTAGTGTCAGCCTTCTCCTGAGGTCACCGTCCCGCAGAAGCTGTTATATGGATAGAATCTCAGGATCCCAAAGAGAGGAAATTGCCTATTGGGTGATCTGTACCCCACATTTGAGATCTGGAGCTGTGTTTTCAACTACCACAACAGATAGTCCCCAAAAGTGATGTCAAGAACTAATAGCACAAGTTTACTGTTTATCAACCCATTAGAAGTCAAACTGCTTCTGGGAGTGAATATATGGAAGGAACACGAAGGGGCTGGTTATATTTGTGTGTGCAGGGACACGAGCATACAGGCTTATATGCATGACTTTCGTGCCATCAAACAGTTTTAGCTCTGTGCATATGTTACTTTGAGAAAAGTGTAAAATTAACATTATAAATTAAAAACAAGAAGAGTAGAGGGCAAATGAAAGGTGAGGTTAGCTGAAGTATGAATCACAGAGCAGTGCCAGACAGAAAACACATTCATGCTGGTCCGAGCATAAATCCAGGGAGCTGTCTGCAGGTCTGCAGCCCTGAGGAGAGAGACAGTGGGCTGGTGAGACTTTCTTCATTTCCTTGTGGGCAACATGGGGGAAAGGGAACCCTATTAAGATGCAGAAAACCTGCATCATTGATTCCCTGTTTATTAATTTCCTCCATTCATTCATTTACTTAACCAGTATTTACTGAATGCCTCCTATGCAGGCACATGTATCTGTACAGGGATAATAGGACAGAGGCCCAGCCCCATTGAAGCTGACATTCCCTTTTCTCACATTCTAATGGGAGAGATAATTAAATAAATAAGTGAATAAACAAAAAATGCTGTATGAGACAATATTTGTAAGTGCTATGAAAAATATAAAGCAGAATAATTCTCTCAAGCTTCCAGAATTTCATTTTCTAGGGAAAAGACAAAGAAGGGAGAGTAACCATAAGCTCACATGGGATATTTTTCCATAATTGCATTGGAGAATACCTGGCAGTCAGAACAAGGTCCTTCAGTGACACAGTGCCCTCCCCTTGCTAAACAAGGCCTGGCTTTCCACTTCTAGGGGACTGGGCTGATTATCAAACATATGGAGCACAATAGGCACTAATTCCTGACTTGAGGATAGATGAGGTGAGTTGACTCCCTTCGTCTCAAAGCTTCTTAGAGTAATGATGTTTTATGGCCCTTTACGACAGCCCATTACCCCCTCAAAAAAGGGAGGACAGCAGAAAATGAATATTTTATTGGCTCCCATACAGTGGGCATGGCCTGAAGTAAAAATAAATGTTCTATGACATTCATCTTTATTAAATGCATTTTCTATAACCATAAAAGGATTCAATGATTCATCTTTTTACATGTCTCTCTGTAGTAATGATAGTAAATAATTGTAGTCATATTCTTAGACGGTCCTTATGCTGGGAAAAGTTTTGTTCAGGTAGTAACAATTTTCTATTATACAAAGAAAAATTATGAACACTCTGGTTGGGGATGGACTTCATTTCAGTATTGCTGTTAGATATTTCTCAGTCAGACAAGGACTAATTTTGGGGGCGGAAGGAGCACAAGCTAGGATTTTCTGCAGAATAATGACTTTGAGAGCCGTGATACATCCCAAAACAAAGGCCAATTAAAAGTCCTAAACATGAAAAGTTCACTTTGATACAAATAAATTGTAAATGGCATTGAAAGGGGGCAAGTGACATTGTGGAGATACCACTGACTATCTGGCAATGGCTATGAGATGAGTCTCCAGGAAGGCAAAGAAACAAAAAAATGGAACAGTCAAGTCAAGGGAGAAAAAGTAATATCTAAAAGACATTCATGTTACAGGTAGGGTTGAAGTTTAAACTATTGAAGGACAAATTTTGATTGTTATCCTTTATCTGATCCACTTGCTGAATTCTCCTATGCATTGTATTAGTCTTTACTTGTTTATCTTGGCTTTCTCTAAATGGAAAATATTAACTATTTTTATCAATTTCTCAACATCATCTAAAATGATTGACCACTCCTTCCTTGTTGGAAAACTTCTCTTTGCTCACCTCCTCCCCCTGTACACTTTGTCGCTTTCCTTCATCAGCATCTTTGGTTACTCACTTTCATTTTATTCTCCCAACACTTTCTCCTCTAATCAAACATTCAGGTTTGAAGTTGCTTAGGGTTTGTCTTTGGACATATTTGCTTCTTGCTCTACATTCTCCCTTTATGTTTTTCCTACACTTTATCTGGTCCCATCACTTTGATTACTGCTTATAGTAAGGATGTAGTTGCAATATAGCTGCAGTATCTCTAGGTGTATCGTGGTTCCTTGGGCAGAAAGAAAAGGGAAGGACACATGGGCAAAAGAAGGGTGCATGCACCATGAAAGCGAACACCATCCCTGCAGTTCCCAGAAGAGCTCCTTTTATGTCTCGTTGAACAAAGCTGAGTCATGTGACCAACCTGATTTGTTAATAAATCTGGAGATATGTGCATTTTTAGTTGTACATATTATCTCTTTGAACAAAATCAGAGTGCTATTAGCAATAGAGAAATGGAGAATGAATTTTGAATAGACAGTAACTCTCAGATCTGTGTTTTCAGTCCTGATCTGATTTTGGAAATCCAAACCAATATATGAGGTGCTTATTTCACATGCTCACTTGGATACCTTTGAACACCTCAAATGAACTTGTCCAGTGATATTTCCTATTCAACTTGTTTCTGCCTTCCATTTCCCGATGTTGGGAAATGATTGGGTCAATCATCTGGTTAGTTAAAGCCAAAACTTCTGCATCATCTTCACTTGTCTCTCACCAGTTCCTTCTATCCCCAAATTATTATGTCCTGTCTTACTTTGAATGTATCTGCTTCTCACTAGCCTTAATCCTCCCACTTTAGTTCAAGATATCATTCTCTCTTGCCTAAAATATTGTGATAGTTTCCTAACTAATCTTTTTGCATCAATATTTGCTCATTTCAATACATTTTTCACATTTTTACTTTGAGTAACTTTTAAAAGTTTGAATCTGATCTTAACTCTTCCGAGGTAAAAGTCAATTAATATTTCCAAAATTCTTAATATAGTCTAAAACTCCTGTCTAACTTGGCTCTTACTTTCTTATGGATTCTATTACACTATGACTTACTTTCTCCACTTGAACCATATGGGATGTTCTTCATTTTATTCAAACATGATGTATACTGCTTTATTAGTCAACTAGGTATTGGAAGAATTAAGCATAGATATTATTTTATTATTATTATTTTTTAGATTTTTTTAAAAAAATTTATTTATTTATTTGAGAGAGAAAGCATGAATGGGGGGGAGGCAGAGGAAGAAGCAAACTCCCTGCTGAGCAGGAAGCCTGATGTGGGACTCGATCCCAGTACCCTGAGATCATGACCTGAGCCAAAAGCAGACATTTAACTGACTGAGCCACCCAGGTGCCCAAGCATAGATATTATTATAACCAGTAACTTTAAATGTTGCCATTGATCGCTTATGATTATGCTAGTCCCATCCACCCATTTGTGACTATCCTCTGATGGACAGCCTTTAGTCCAAAGCTGAAGCAAAACTCAACATTTTGTTATCTTAACCAGCCTCTCTGCAACCACCCAAATGTACACACACACACACATTTACTCACATTTCTCAAAACAAAAGTGAGCAATGTATATCTTGATGGCTATTTTGTGTGAAATATGAGAAGACTTCCACTCATTTCAAGATATGAAACTGTTTTAAAAATACCCCTGGATGCACTGCTAGGGACTGTGTCATCTGGTATGCAGGAGTCCTCTTCTCCCTGACCATGAGATCATGCAGCATTCATCCAGCTTTCTTTCTGTCTCTTTCCTGATTGTGCATGGCTCCTACATTACCCCATTTAGGCTTATCAACATCCCAACGAAAGTTTTCTCTATCTTGTTTCTTTATGTTCACAGTCGGGCTCTCTCAGTTTATAGACATTGCTCAAGTAATGCCTAAATTATTGAGGAGTGGACTCCCAACAGCAGGAGTTAAACTTCCTTGATGCTTCTCTGGGCACATTGCTTTAGATGCCATTGTTCTTCAGACAAGGCAGTGAGAGGGTCCTCTACCTTTAGCACTGGCCACAAATTATGCTGAAAGACCTTTACAGTTTTGAGCTTCTATCTTACTGAGGCTTATTAAATGTTATTCAGAAGTAGTAGGCCAGGGGCACCTGGGTGGCTCAGTGGTTAAATCCTCTGCCTTCAGCTCAGGTCATGATCTCAGGGTCCTGGGATCGAGCCCCGCATCGGGCTCTCTGCTCAGCAGGAAGCCTGCTTCCTCCACTCTCTCTCTATGCCTACTTGTGATCTCTGTCAAATAAATAAATAAAATCTTAAAAAAAAAAGTAGTAGGCCAATATTTTAACCAATCTCTAACTTCATATCTATTATTAAGCATTCTACTTTTACAAATCAAATAATAATTAATAGTTGAAAGTTAAGAGATGAGTTACCACTTTCTGACAATAAAATAGGTCATGGGCTGAATATTCTATTCAGTAGAATCCACTTCTATAGTAGTTAAAAGAAATGTTGACTCTATTATTTTTATTTTAGATAGGAGGAACAAGCTTTAAAGTAAGGTTATTGTTATTTAACTTGTATATTTTAAATCAAGTGAATAAATTACCTTTTTGAGATATGGAGGAACATTTGGCTGCCAGTATCATACCAAAGGGAAAGTGGGAGACACTTCACTGGCAATAAATTTTAACTCTAAGCTAAGAGTTTGAGGGAATTGATAAAGAACAATTCAAAAATGTGTAAGCAAGGGACTCAGTTACAGATTCAAGGGTGGTAACAAAGGTATTATAAAACAACTCCTAGAGAAAAGAAACCTCATAAATAAAGATACCAAAAATACTAAATGTTGAAATTAATGAGGTTTTGAGACGTTGTTTAAATAGAACTATTTTGATGAGTTAATTTGTCCTGAAAGAGGCATTGATGTTCATGATTATAAATCTCCAGAGTTTGAACAGAAATACCATTTTTAGTCCAGGCAGAACATAGACATTGTCCATGTTTGGAATCCAGATTGCAAGACCCAGAGGACAACACGCTCTCAAATTGCAAATTCAATGATCTTCATCTGGAACTAAATTTCAACTGGGAACTCACAATAAATAACATCTTATTTTAGCTATTCTCCTTAAGTTATTTGCATGACTGAGAATGTTTTGCTTCTTCTCCCACTTCTTTTTTTCTCAACTAAAATTCTTCATATGCAACTACAAGATAATATTTTCAGATACTTCTTTGCCTGTATGCATGGAATAGCTAAAACTAAGTTCCCGATATTCTGCTCCAAAAACATATCCTCTACAGGCTCACCCATAACTTTATTCATCTAGATGCTCAAATTGATGGCCTTCTTTTCTGCACCGAACTTTCTTTTTCTTATACAACACACACTTTTTCCATCATTAAATATTTTTAGTTCTTCTTTCAAAATAGAGCTGAAGTATGATCATTTTCCATCTCCCCCACTGACACCACCCTGAAATAAGCCACCGTTCCTGTGGGTTATTGTAATAGCCTCGCACTGGGGATCCTGGTCTTGTCTCCCTAGAGCAGGCAGAAGAACCTGTTAAAAAAGGATTTCTCTACTCAAAACTCTATTTCATACTCATTTCACTCAAACTAAGTTTCAGTCCTTACCATGACCTGATCCACTGCTGCCTCCTTTGCTTCATCTCCATCCCCATCCCACTTTTCAAGACTCTAGCCACATGGACTCCTGGATGAGTATAGTTCCTCCAAGAAGCAGACACAAAGATGGAACGAGATGAGCAAGAGATTTGCTTGCAGAAATTGACAAAGAGGGGTGCCTATGTGGTTCAGTTTAGTTAGTGTCTGCCTTTGGATCAGGTCATGATCCCAGTGTCCTGGGATTGAATCCCTCAGTGGGCTCCTTGCTCAGCAGGGAGCCTGCTTCTCCCTCTGCCTGCCATTCCTGCTGCCTTATGTGCTCAGTCTGTCTCTCTGACAAATAAATAAATAAAATCTTGAAAAAAAAAAGAAATTGACAAAGATAAACACAGCTGGACACTAGTTAAAGCAATGAAAACAGAATTTATTCAGTAACTGTTGACAGTAGGGGAAAGAGCTGGGCTCTATTCCGATGATGCGTGCAGAGGCAATTTGAATATTTTAAAGTGAGAGTGAGAGAGGTGGGGGATGGGACTCAACAGAGGTAGAGAAGTGAACAGTTAGAAAGGCTTGGTCACCCAGAGTCCATAGTCTCTCATGGTTCATCTCCCAACAACATGGAGAGTTTTAGAAGGGAGAAACGTGGGGGGATGGGCGAGCCTGGTGATGGGTATTAAGAAGGGCACAGATTGCATGGAGCACTGCGTGTTATACACAAACAATGAATCATGGAACACCACATCAAAAACTAATGATGTACTATATGGTGACTAACATAACACAATTAAAAAAAAAAAGGGTTGGTCAGTGTAAATGTCATCAGGCCCACTGTATTCACTAGCTGGTAGTTACTGAAGTTAGGATTCTATCCTCCAAAGATCCTGGGAGACAGAGGCTTTATCTTTGTTGATGATAACATTTCAAAAGACTGGCTCTCCTCTCCTTGCAGAAGATGCTTCTGAGTTGTAGGAAATACATATTTACAATTGTAATCCTTTTGTAGTAAATGTACTAAAAAAAGGGAGCAATGGGCTTATTTTTGGATGTTACCTAGAACAAATAGTAAATCTCCCTCGCAGCCTTTAGCTTTCTCAGGCAGGCATTTTAATGGAGGACTAGGTTCATCCTAGGGACAAACCTTAGGCTGCTAGAAGTCATGCTAGAGTTTGTTCAAGTCTCTTCATGCTGGGGTTTGGACAGAGTTGTTATGTGCCTGCTGAGAGTTCTGTTCTCATAATGCCCATGAACTGGGTGAGGGGTAGCAGGAATATGTAGGCAGTGTTCATACCATGATGCATTCCTGTAAACTAGGTGGGGGAGAAAGAGTGAGTAGGCCGTGTTCACACCATCATCATATCCAGTACAGAAACTTGATGCAGGAGACAAAGAAGGAAAGAGGACTGGGTTAGAAGAGTGTCAGACTGTGGGGTAAGTCTAAGAAAGTTTTGGCCAGAATAATGGAGAATACTCAAAAGTCTTCAAAGTCATGATTAGGGAAGTCCCCCATCCCCCAGGAGGGGACCTATACTAATGCCTTCATTGTGATCAGTCATCAGCTGGGAGCAGCCCAAGGGAAGCATGGCTTCAGTGTGAACACCCTGGTGAATCCAGGGCAATGGTAGCTATGGCTGGATCAACTATTGCCTCCACAGCAGGAATTCCAAGCAGTGTGTTTCCATGGCTCCCACACCTCTTACTCTGGCTCCAGCACTCCAAGGTCAGTCCTAGCTCAGGCCTCTGCACCCGCAGTTCCCTCTATGAGAAGCCTGCTTGCACTGACACCCCCAGAGCTCCTTCATACTGGTGATGCCTCAGGCTGTACTCAGTTTCCATCCCCAGGAAGATGCTCATCCCCCGGGTCCAAGTGTTACCCACACATGTTTTGTATACCACTTTCCTGACCTTTTTTATCTTCCTGAGCACTTATTACTATTTAACATATCATATATTTCATTGTTTAACATCTCTCTCTCCCCCAGTAGAATATAAGGGAACTTTGTTTTGATTATGACTATATTCCTAGCGCCTAGAATGGTATCAGAAACACAGTAGGTGCTTAATAAATGCTTGAAACTAATTTCAATAAAAGCAATGTGACTATAGACTCTTCACCTCAGAACATTATCTCCCTTCATTGGTTTTTGTTTTTTTTTTAAATATTTTATTTTTGAATCATCTCTATACCCAACATGGAGCTCGAACTCACAACCTCTAGATCAAGAGTCACATGCTCTACTGACTGAACCAGTCAGACACCTATCTGGTCTTCCTTCTGTAGGTTGGTGAAAGTAAAGACTGGGCCAGGGTTATTTACAGGGTAAGTACTTTTGGCTGTGTCGATGGTGGGGTTGTTTATTTTTATTTTGTAATCTTCAAAACTACCTCACCAATATAGCAAATGCTAATCTTCCACTTAATGAAACTGCTAAGTATCTGGTAATTTCTGGAATTGAGACTTTCTTGGGAAACCATCTGAAAATATAAAACCTATTTGTATTATGTATATCATCCTAGGATAATCCTAGGATTTGTCTTCTCACTCTGATATGGGGGGGGCAGTTCAAGATAGGGTAGGGAAGGTAATTTCCTCACTGCTTGCTCAGTTTTATAATTAGTTTGTTTTCCTATGTTTGCTAGACTTGGAATGACCTAGTTTGCTAGCTTGCTAAAACAAAAGAAAGCAAACAAAACCTACAGAGATCTGAGCAATTTTTCCGTGATGTTTTATGTTCATTGCAACTTACTACTTTAGGATCCACTAATACTCAGCATCAAGGTACAAATTATTATTCTATTTGGAATTCAGAGAAAAGTCAATAGATGACTTGCTAAGATAATTGATGAGAATGAAAAAAAAAATCCCAGGACAGTTGGAAGAATTATTTTTCTTTTTCCTAATTTCTAGAATGAAAGACAGAGAGAAAATGATCTTTGCCAGACAAATGAAGATTAACCAATGACCTCTGGAAAAAAATATTTCTCTTTCAGATTTCATTTTCAACTTCCGAAGCAGAACTGAACCAAGATAATAAAGTAACTTTGACATGTATATTGCCAGTCTGTTTATGGATCCTAGTTTTATCACAACACAAATAGATAAATAATAGAAGACCATAATGCTTGTCTCTGAAATAGTAGTTAAACTGAACTCGGTACGCAGGAAACAAAAGATGAATGGTCTTTCATAAACATGTTTTTATAACTTAATCTGCTCGCATAAACAACTGGCAGTACATCCTTTTGGGATTCTTGTTAGCCAGGATTTTCAAAGCTAAAATGAATGGATTGAGTTTCAGAATTATTTCCCAATTTTGTGCTGTTTGGAGGAAACATCTGTTTACTGTATGTAAATGAACAAGACATTTTGTTCTTTTAGGGACCCAACAAAGAGCCCTTAAAGTAAGCCAATTTGGCAAATAAAGAAACATAGCCTCTTAAAAGGACGACAAATGAAGTCTAGCAAGAGATTTTATAAAAGATAGCTGTTATTTTTTTCCTTGAAATTTCTATATTTGGATCAAACAAGAAATGGATATTTCCCTTTTTATTAAAAACCTGTCTAGAGCTTTTTGTTCTTCTTGCTTCTTTTTTTTTTTTTTTTTTTGCTACCTCTCTCCTGGTCATCAGACAGACTGAAGTTAGGAAACAGATTTGCCGCATGGAAGAAGTGTGTGTCAGACAGTGAGGCAGCAAGGCAGTAAATCTTAACTCAGTTAATATTTCCACATGTCTGATGAATAACCTTGGAAGGCCAAGAGTCCAGACAGTTTGAAGCAGGTGCGTCAGCATGTGCTTTCCTCTCATATTCTGTTTGGCCTCTTTGCACCAAACTGATGTGCTCATCTTGTACATACTAATTTTACATGAGCTGAACTTGGCTTGAGGGCAGGGAATAGCCCTGATGTGCTGTTGGCTGGAGACAGTATGAATAACTATGGGAGTCGGTCAGATACAACAATTGTGCAAAGACCTTACATACGAATGTGGCTTTGTAACTCAAAGGGAACCGGTTGCTCTCTTGAATTTTAACCCTTAGGGAATGGGGTACCTGAGTGGCACAGTTGGTTAAGTGTCTGCCTTTAGCTCAGGTCATGATCCCAGGCTCTTGGGATCAAGCCCTGCGTCACCCTCCTCAGAGGTGAGTCTGTTTCTCTCTCTGCCCCTTTGTCCCTCTGCCTGCTTGTGCACTCTCTCTCTCTCTCAAATAAATCTTAAAAAAAAAAAAATCTCAACTCTTAGGGAAAAACTAAAAGTTCACATCATAATGATGCTTAAGAATTTGAACCTTTTTGGTTACACTTAAGTATCTCAATTACTCTAGTATTTAATACATGAATACTTATGTGTTATAAGATTATAGCCAGTTTGACAGAACAATACACAGTAATGAGAAATTTATGATACTTTCTTCAATTAATATGGGAATCTTATTGCTACTCCTCCATTTTTTTTTTCATTTAAAAAGACGTATCAGGTAACTATATCCTAGAATAACGCTTTACTCAGGGTTTCATTGAAAGTGGAGATTATCTGTGTTATTGCTCCTGACGATTTTCTGAACATTTCTGATAAATTTCCCATGCTCTTCTATTACTGCTCTTCCTGATTGTCCTGACCCTCAGTCATAATTTTATTTAGGGCTGACTCTCTGAAGTGCCCTGATTTTGAGCTTCTGAATCCATCCCATTTTTCAGTGATTTAAGTGTATGTTTCTATAGGGGTAATGGAAACTCTTCCCAAATTATAGTCTCTTCTCAATGCTGATAAAATTGGAGGAGCTTTAATTCTTTGTGGTCATGTACCAGCACACCTGAACTGAATTTTGGTCCTGCTGTTTATAGTCCTAAGTTTTTCATTCTGTATCTCCTCTGTGAAGGAACTGTTATGAATGATTTTTAAATAATACAGATGCCAGTGACAAACCCTGCCAAGAAGAGCCTCTAAAATAAGGAGTCCACATGTCTCCCCCAAACTCAGAGAAAAAAAAAATGAAATTTGGATAGAGAGGGAGAAGGGGGAATAGTTGATGCACAGCTGTCCATAAGACTGTGTTTGTTTGTTTAGGTTTTTTTTTGCTTCAAACTTCTGCTATGAAGTATTGGGAAGTATTGGGATGTATTGGGAAAAGAATGATCTTTCTTTGCCCTCCAGAAGATACCTGCCAATTCTGATTACACAAGACTAAGAAAAGCAGAATTAAAGGTGGCCCCATGTTTGTGTCAACTGTCATAGTCCCGTCCACAGGTGGCACTCTGTCATCTGAGCCTCGCTCTATGTTGTTACCCTTGTCTCTCTACCTGGAATTTGTGTTCCTGATCATCCCATTTAGTTCCACCTGATGCCTTGAATGCAAATTCAGACGTCTTTAGAAAGAGCTAACTGTCCAGATGTTTCTACTTCTTACTTAGAATTTTGCAGTTTGACCTTGAAAACCTCTTTCAGAATCTTCTCCCTTCCTGGTGTCACCTGGTCTTTATACGTGATGAGATGTTGATGTCAGTCTAATTATAAATTATTTTCTTTCTACCTCTCCAGTTTCTTCTTCCAACAGTACAGAACTCTGTCTCAGAACCTATTGATCTTTGGATGTTATGAACATACTCTCATCTAAGTCAGTGGATCCAACAGCTGGGTCCTTTGCCTGTCTGAGTTTATAAACTTGCACACAGAGCAAGTCATGTTCTGTGACCTGGAAAAAGGTCAAATTACCTGCTGAAGAGTAATGGTGAATATGGTTCATGTAAACTTCATGAAATCAAATTGAGGTAAGTCTCAAATGCCAGGCTTAAGAGTCTAAATTTTATCTTAGAAGAGAGGAGGGTGGCAGGATGAAACCAGTGTTTCTGGAAAACTGAGCTATCTGTCTGCCACAGGAGAGCAACATAACAGAGAAATCAGAATAAATACCAGGTACTTTATTGCATAAAATGTGATTTTGGGGAAGTCATTTCTGTGGTTTCAGTGCCCTAATCTCTAAAATTAAAAGTGTGAATCAGATTTACTTCTATGATCCTTTTCAGAATCCAGTGACTTTATTTTATCCTCAATAAGGTCATGATATAATTAATCAAACTCATGATTTCACCTGGATAGAAAGAAGTCTGTGTAAGTAAACAATGTGTTTGGAAGGAAGAGGAGAAAGAATATTTTAAGAAGTTGAGAAAAACATAAAACCCACTGTCTTGAAACACTGTTGATGGATTTACCTGATGGAATTATTTCTGTATCCAAAATCATCACCTCTAAGTTGTTCTAACTTCAGTGAAATTTTATAAGCAAAGACCAATACATTCTGGTAGGAACAGGGACTACTCACAATAACATTTTCAGGAATGAGTCATTGTAATAACAGGTCCCATGGGCATTCTGGCTGAATTTAAGCAGCATAAAATAAATGTTCTCACTGATCAAAGATGCATTTTGGTGATTGCAAAGCCCTATATAAATTCAAAGATAATAATAATAAACAGCATTATTAATAATTATTATAATTGTATCATATTAATTATATTAGTATTCTATAAAAATTGTTATTATATTATAGAACATACTAAATTATATATAATTGTTATAGAACATATACTTATATATTTATATAATATATACTGTTATTATATTTAATTATATAATTAATACTATATGATTGTTATATAATTATATAACTGTTATTATATGATATATTATGATACATAATTATTATTATATAATTGTTATTATATTATATGATATAATTTATTATAATAAATATTATTATTATTATTTTTTAACCATTAGCAGAGGTTTTAAAAACAAATAGTTAACTATGGGACCTTCAGTGAGTTATGTAAGTTATTTAGTTCTTCATTTAACATAAGATATTTGAGACTAAAATATTTCTTATAAATTCTAAATTGAGACACATATTTTCATATATCATAAAAAGGTAACTTTGTAATGAATACTTTTGATCTTTAATGTTGGATGTTTAGCCTTCACTCATCCAGAAGACAGATGTATTGAGAAACTGCTCCGTGTCCTATGAGGCTTCAAAACTTGAAAAACAAAGATGTGCAAAGGTTACCTGCCTCCTTCTAATATCAAGAAGTGAGGGCTTTCTCTTTTCTGAACCTTATTTTTAAATGTATGGAGGCAATACCATTCTTGTTAGAGGGCACATTCCATTGCTTATTTGCAAAAATATCTGACTTTAAGAGGGAGCATCTGTGGAATTTCCTTTTATATGAGATGAAATTATCTTCTAATGACTACCTAAAATATCCTTTAAATTACTTACAAAATACTTATTTCGTACATACAACCCCGGACAGTGATTCTTGTACACTGTGTTTTGAGGACTATTGTGCTAAAGGACAAGGCAAATCTATAGATCTGGATGTATTAGTGTTCTGTAGAGAAACAGAACCAAAAGGAAATATTTAATATAGAGAGATGTGTAAGAAGGAATTCATTGTGGGAATTGGATCACCCAATGATGGAGTATGAGATTTGCCACGATGTGCCAGCTGCAACCAGGAGAACCAGTAAAGCTCATAGTATAATTTAGTTCAAGTCTGAACTGATGGTGTAACACACAGTATGAGACCAAACCTTGAGAACCAGGGTTTGTGGGGAAAGGTTGGGTGCTTGGATAAGTCCCATTGTCCAAGGGCCTAGGAACCAGGAGCTCCAAAGTCTAAGAGCAGGAGAAGGTGAATGTCTCAGCCCAAGAAGAGAAAGCAAGAATTTACACTTTCCCACCTAGTTAGTCTATTTGGGCCTTCAGTGGATTGGATCATGCCCACACACATGGGTGAAGGGGATCTCCTTTATTCATTTACTGATTCAGATGCTACTCTCTTCCAAAAACACCTTCACAGATACAACCAAGAACAGTTCTACCAGCCTTCTGAGCATTTCTCAGGCTAGTCAATTTTTCACACAGAATTAATTGTCACACTGAGCATTTGACATTGTGCCCTTAAACTACTGTGAGGTCCCTAAAACAAATGTGAAACAGGAAAGTAAATTTACCACAAAGCTGATATGACACTTCTCCCTTGAATAAGGAGCCCTCCAAAGCCTTGGAGAAATTCATATGATTTTGTGTAAGTTGTAAATGTTAGGTATATAATTCTGAATGGTCAAGACCGCCTCTTCTTTCCACTATAACTTATCTTTGTCATACCTCCCCTACCACTTAGAAGTACTGGGGTGGTCAAGGAGGTTCAGGGGATCTACAGAAGGGCAAATTAAGTTTGGGTACATATTGTTTGAGTTTGGTACTATGCAATTATTATGATTCTCAGTCATTTCTTGGGTAGAGTCAAATGATTTCCAGCTATTTTTAAATTCAAAATGTCCTCCAGGCACTTTTCTATCATCTGCTGTGCCAGCTTACCAAGCATCAAGTTATAAACATGCCAGAACAGAGGTTGTACTGCAGTATGAACACAGATCATGTATCTGGAATTACAGAAAAGTAAATAAAGGAGGGGAAACCAGGCTTGAAGTTTCCAGAGCCTGGAGCTAATCTGCATAAAATCCTTCTGGTCATGAGACATGCAAAATTTTATGTGAAAGGTTTATTTCCCATTGAGACTTAGTCAAAACATTCTTTTTGTCAAGAATTTTCAGCAATGCAGTGTGTTTAATTATATGTGTGTGTGTGTGTGTATGTATATATACACACAGATGTATATATACATATACACAAATATGTGTATATACACACATATGGAAATTACATGAAATCATCTGTAATAGCTCAATAGGACAGAAAACTTGATAGTGTTTTTCCTCAAATTCAACAATACTAATCATTTTCATCACATTGCCAATAATGAGTTGTGAAGCTAAATACATATTTTCTAAATTACAATAAAAAACAAATTTTGATCATTTTTATTAGATGGATTAATTTCCTAGGGCTGCCATAACCAAGTACCACAAACAGGATGACTTATAACAACAGAAATGTATTGTTTCTCTGTTCTGGGGAAGTTCCAGAAAATCAAAGTCAATGCATTTACAGAGCCATGCTCCCTCTGGAGCCTCCTGGGCAAGATCCTTCCTTGCCTCTTCCATCATCTCGTGGCTCCAGAGATTCCTTGGCTTGTGGTAGTGTCATTGCAATGTCTGCCTGTATCCTCACATGGTCTTCTCTCTGTATCTCTGAGTCTTCACATAGATACTGAACATCTTCGGTTAGGGTTCCACTCTACTCTGGAATGACCTCATCTTAAACTAATTACATCTGTAACAATTCTATCTCCAAGTAAAATCACATTCTGAGAAATTGGAGGTTAGGACTTCAACACATTTTTCTGTTGGGGATACAGTCCAACCCGTAAAATTAGAAGAAAGACTGAAGTATCTCCTAATTCTTTCCACTGAGAAAATGTTACTAAATTCTTGTCATATGAATATTTAATCAAGAATATTCAGGCAAAAATATTGCCCACCTCCAACAGGAACAACAAAAAAAGTAACAGGTGTTTCAGGTGCTTAATTTTAAAAATAGTATTTAAAAAAAATTTTTTTTAACACTTAAGGGCATGTGTTGTGATGAGCATTGGGTGTTATATGCAACTAATGAATGACTGAACACTACATCAAAAACTAATGATGTACCTCATGGTGGCTAACATAACATAATTAAAAAGATGAGCACAAATTATTCAAGAAAATAAAATAAAAACTAGTATTTTAAGAACTTTTTTATGATTTTATATTATTTAAATACTTTTTATGTATGAAATTTGTTGTGATTTATTTTCTTATTCTAACAAAGTCACTTTTTACCTAATTTTTATTCATACACACATATCCTTTTTTTCTTACAGAAATCCCACACAGCCAGAAATTGCATAAGGTTCAAAGCAAATAAAACTTGGATCTACCTCTAGGGGTCAGGTAATCTGTTTCTGTTTCATTGTGCTTCCATCATTCCAACACAACGGGGGAGGGGTTTGGATTCTGCTATGTCTCTGCTCACAGCCCTGCCAAGGCTGCCTTCTCTACAGTGAGAAACTGAGCTCCTTACAAAGCTTTGTTATTTACCTTCCTCCCCACCCCTCTCGCTTCCCTAGCTGTGGACTTTTCTCACCCCCTGCCCTCTCTGCTTCCACACACTTACTGTTGAAACAAGATGGCCATCCTGCGTCTAGGTCTTTCCCACTGCCACCATGGTCTTTTGCTGTACTCTCTCACCTGTTACCCCAGAGGCTAATGCTTCCCTTCCTCTAGATTTGTGTTCCAGTGCCCACCCAACCAAAGAAACATAGGATCTGCCCCACTACTGCCCCCACACCAACTCTCCTGACCTCTACCCCACTTTATTTTAGCCATACTCTTAATGCCATGGACGTACCATGTGTTGACTTGCCTAGTTGAGAATAGTCTCTTACCCCCATAGGACTGTCTGTTCCATGTGGCGGATCTGTTTCCATCATGGCCCAGAACACGATCAGGTCGTGTTGGGGGCTTGTAAATAGTTGATGACCAAATCACAAATTTAGTTGTTGTCACTGCTGCTCAGAATCAACCTGAAATAGGAACTTCATCTCATGTGGGCATTAGGTCTAAAGTCAGAAAATGAGTTAAATTGAATTGAGATTGAATCTCATGGGTCATAGGATGTAGCCCATTCTCCTAACTATGCCATACTTGATGTTGACTACAACTAAGTGACTCTCTTGTTTGGGATGATTTTTTTTAGTAGTTTTCAGTAATATTTAGTATTATTTTCACCTATGTGTGCATGGACGAGTTACATCTGAAGAGAATCCGAAGCAGGAGATCGTCTGGTCTTTCCTGGAAGGCAGGAGTTAATTACCAGAATAAATAATTGTCACTGTTTGACCTGCAGACTCACACAGAGAGTGAGATTATAGCTCCTCCATGCTGCTCAGGCTCCCCAGGAGATCTCAAGTCCAGGATTTGTGGCTGAGCTACTTTAGCAGATACAGTTGTGCGAAACAACAGGGCTTCTCTGGATGTGGCCCCTTGTTATTGTTCTGTTGGTCTGAATCAGCATTAATTGCTTGGAAAATGAGGGTTTGATTTGAAGAGACACCTGCAGGGTCTCTAATGCTCTTTTTCGTGTCTATTCAAGCTGTTTTCATCCATGGTTTCCAGAGAATAGTTAGGCTTCCATGCCTGGTCAGGTTTCACCATCATTCATAATTCTTGGGAAGAGATAACAATGTCTATTTTTGCAAGCGCTTTTCATCCTGGTAGAAAGTCATCCATCTTCAAAGCATTATGACATAAAACTGCAATGAAAATGTTTGCATGATGAACATCCAGTCTCCTGGGATTATCTTAATTTTGCTTTTCTGTTAAGATAGCTTTGTATCAGAGGCATGGATCTTTAATGTCTGTGAAATAAACTCGGCTTTATATGTGTGTATGTATGTATGTGAATGTGTGTGTGTTTGTTGTGTATGTATATATCTTTCTTGGGTTTTCATTTCTTGTGTTGACTGAGTGAGTTTTTGTCAGGTTGTTGGCAGTCTATGCTCTTATTTGTGATTGCTGTGACTCCAGTTCCAAATTTTAACTATCATTCTAGCATATCATTTCTGAGTGAGCCAGACTGAAACAGGAGCATGGAAGATTGGAAGGGCACTATGGTGGGGTCTGCTCCTGCTAGTGGTGGGCTAAGTCAGATGTTAGCCTCATGTAGGTCTCAGGGAAGCAGTGCATGAATCCTAGAATACACAAAGGCATTTTGTTGATCTTAATTTTAATTTTAATTATATTCTAAAGTAATCAGTCCTACAATAGGGGGGAAAAACACCTTTTTAAAAAGGCTTTAGGAGTTGCTAAATGAGTTTTTTGTTTTTAAATCTTGACGTGTTTAATGTGAAACTACTATATTCCAGGCCAAGTTGACCAGTTAGGAAGTCAGTGACATGTCAACAAGACAATTGTCCTTACTTGGAGGCAGGAAATCCTAACCAGATTTGTTAACATCTAAATCTCATGAATCACAAGGCTGGTTAGTTGGTTGTTTTTCCCTTTACTATTTTCTGTGAAGAAAAAGAAAAATGCAAACATGGTGATTATAAGAGACAAATGCTTTAAACACTTTCTAGAAATTACAAACCTCCCATTCTCTGTTAGAAAAATATGTCCAACCAAGTTAGAAAGCCCTGAAGAGTATCTTGTAAAATCATAAACAAATGTCAGTGTCAACACCTAAGAAAAGACATGAACTGACAAGTCACAGCCAGGAGATCTGGGAGGGTTGAGGGAGGTGTCTCTCCAGTGAGGCGGGCATGAACACCACTGTGGGGTAAGCACTGGAGTGAAGGGGGTGGGGAATCAAAAAGGAGAACCTTCAAGATGCCTCACTAGATGATGCTCTCCTGGGCTGATCGGTTTTAGGAAAGAACTCCCAATGAAGAGTCAGGGATCTGAACACTGATGTTGCACATCTGTCTGTGTACATTCCAGCACTGCCAAGTCTTGGTATAAACTCAGGGCACATACCCAGTGTATGAACCTTCACTCTAGAAGTGTTATGTCATCTGTTTGGTAAAAGCCCAGGCATTTATCTAACTGGATTTGGGCTTTGATCTAGTTTCTGTTGCTTTCAAGATCTGAGATACTGAGTACTGTTCTTTAATCCCTCTGACATCAGAGAGCGGGAGAAGAGAGTGACACCCACCCACAGGATTGTTGGGGCATTTAAACTAAATGAGATAAGGATGACGTTGGGCACACTCAGTGCTCAATCAATGATCATTAGCACAAACAATAAGCAACACTGTATCTATAGACAGAAAGACACACAGACACATGTGTGTACCTGTGTGCATGTGTGTATTCTTAGCCTCAATAGCCTCAAAAGCACATGTTATCAGAGGCAGACTTGATATGCATGTAATTTTATATTCACTCATGTTTTCTATCCAAAAGTTCCCAGAAGATAGATGGTGGGTTTGCAAAGTTACACTGGTATTCTTTTGATCCGTGCCTATTTGTACAGCAAATCCTAGCAGTGACCCATAACCCTGTGAATGTTTATGCAGAATGAGCATCGGCTCTACCTACAGCCCACACAGAGGAAACAGCATAAATGTACCCTATCTCTCATACAGATACAAGCACATTCTTTGCAAATTATTCCACAATGTGTCATGCCAGCAACATTTTACTGGAAATGGTTCTCAGTCCACATCGTTCAGATAGCCAGCAATGACAATAAAAAGACACACTTTAGGGGAAAAAAATACATCATATGCTAAGTCCAACTGTGTCAACATTATTGGATTACCCAACTACGTCATTTCCAGTGTGATAAAAAGCTCTCCACAGTGTCGAATGCAGGTAGAATATGCTAATAAAACAAAGTGTCATGAGAGAATCATTTCTATTTTTCCTTTGTGTTTGCTGTTTCCCAGTTGTGTGCCTGGCTTGAGGCATTTCCCTGTCAAATTTCCAGGGTTCTGGACCCTGTTGGAGCACTGTTGCCATGTTCCCATTCCTTGCCCAAACTTAAGAACACAATCACTGCCATCATCAAGCCGAGGCCGATCCTGGAGACCCCCTGTTGCCACAGGTTGCCCCAGCAGTAGATAAAATCATAGCTTTTAGAGTAGGATGGGACCTCAATGCTGCTTGCTTCCAGGCAAGTAAGATATTCTTAACTCCATCTCAAAGCCTGAGCAACTGAGTCTTTAAAGAGACGTGACAATTATGGGTGATATGACCTCTTGGGTGGGATCCTGAATCATAAAAAGGAAAGGAGTAAAAACTAAGGAAATCAAAAAAATACGGACTTGAGTTAAGAATATGTCCAAAGTCTTCATCAATTGTGTCAAATATGCCACATTAATATGAGAGGCTAATAATCAGGGAGATTTTGTGTAGAGTATAGAGGAACTCTCTGTACTATCTGCACTTTTTTTTTTTTCCTGTGAATCTAAAACTCTCCTAAGATTAAAAAAAAAATGAGGGCTACACAAGGGAGGGGAGTAGGGAGATGGGGTAACCTGGTGATGGGTATTGAGGAGGGCACGGGTTGTGATGAGCTCCAGGTGTTATATGCAGCTAATGAATCATTGAACACTACATCGAAAGTTAATGATGTAATATATATATATAGGCTAATTAAACATAATAAAAAAATAGAAAGAAAGAAAACTACTCCCCCAAAATACAAAACAAATTAAAAAACAAAAAACAAAAAACAAAAAACAAAAAAATAAGAAATTTACTAAAACACACACACACACACACACAGACACACACACACACAGTGGCTTAGACCATTACTCAGTTCTGTATTCAGAAGAGGAGTTATAAAACTGACCTTTTATTCTAATTTGTTAAAGACACATTTCTGTTACAAATGCTTTAAGTATCAAATGTGCAAATTCCTTGCTTCATAGTCTGTAATCTTGTCCTTGCTGAAATGATATCTGGCCAGAATGCAAACAGGGTCAGCTACAGGCTGACCACACCCAGGCCTGGCAGGTGTGGGGAGCGTCTTACTGAAGGTTCTCACAAGCTCCCCACACCAGATCCAAGGCTTCCATGACCCCCTGCCAGTATGCCTCAGTTAGGTCTCCCCAGAGTTTGGGCTCATCGTAGGCATGATAAGAAAACCCCTTGGAGGGATCATTTGGATAGGTTGCACTTTTGGGTATGGGTAACCCACAAGGATTATGTCATCCTCTTCTCTTCATACCCCTTAACCTGGCCTTGGATATCTGCCATTGCCTGGAAATCCCCAAACACTACCCTGTCCTAACAGTCTGCCCAATGTGACAGTAGAAACTTAGCAATCTTTTAGTCTGGCCCTTTTGCCCTGTGGAAGATGAACTGGAGCCCAAGGGTGAGAAACACTCAGACAACTGCCATGTTGGAAAAATAACAGCCAGAAGCTAGTGTTTTAAAACAGAAATATGAAACTGACATTGACAGAAAGGGACAGAATTATTGGCTATTTTTGCATCTTTTATTGTTCCACATAAATTAATGCATTACTTTTGGGGATGTCATGTTAAATTCCCTTGGAGTATCGATTAGAATTTCCTCAAGCTCACAATTATGTCTGAGAAAATGATATCTAGACTTGCTGTTAATGTTATGTTTTTCAATTTATTCAGCTGCCTGAAGTTATACACTTCTGAAATGAAGCTAGATACTTCTATATAATCCACGAGTGATATAGAAAATTATAGCTGAAATTAGAAAAGATTTTGAAGTAAATGATAATGAATACTTACTTGACATATCAAAGCATATGGGATGTGGCTAACACAGTGCTCAGAGAGAAATTTACAGCCTTAAATGCTATTTTAGCAGTGTCATTTTCCTGAAATATTTCACAGTGTTATTGCTCATATTTGATTTATCAATGTCTGTCTCAGTCTGTTTTCCTAAGATTCATTTCTCAAGTTAAATTCCCGAGGAGAATGCTAAACTCAGTTAATAACTTAATGACCAGAAGCTTAAGGGTTGGTTGAACAATGAGATACAGGTTAAAATAATATAAGTAATATTTTTCTTATACAGTGCAATTTGATGGTTTTTATAAGTGCACATAAATAATTAAGAAACAAGATTACTATTGTCTAAAAGTAGAGAGCAAATTTGAGATAACTTGAAATAATAGAACAAGGCAATTTATTATTTCAGTTTTATGAGAGTCTTACGAGATTTTTGGCATGTTTCTTTAAATTTAATACATTTGGATTCTGTGGTTGCCTCAGGGATGCCAATTAAATTCTCCTAGGTATTGTGTCTATCATTTGGGTATTGTTTTCAGCAGTTTATGTTAATGATGTTAGCACTTATAAGTACTTGATTAAAAAACACTAGCAATATTCAAATCATGCACACTTTTCTATAAATATACAACTTTAAAACATTAAACATTATTTAGGTTGTTAATATTTATTTTAGGAAATTGGAAAACACACACAAATAGAGAAAAAGCCATCTATAATTCCATCACACAAAAGTAATCACCTTCAATAATTTGCTTTGCATCTCCCAGATTTTATATAGGTTTATATGAACTTTTATCAAAGGACCAGGTTAACTATTTAATATAAAATGCTTTAAAATGAAACTTTAGTTAGAATGTGATTTAAAGAAACACCTAGGTACAAATTGTTACTGGCTTGCTCGACACTAAATCCAACTGTTATCAATTAAAGTTTCATGAAAGCTTTTCTACTTTGAGCCTAAGTTTACATATCAGGATTTTTGGCTACAAGCAGCTAAGTATCAAGGTAATACATTAGAAAGCTATTAGGAAACCCTGAGATGGAGAACCAGACTTGAAAAGTGACCTGGAACCAAAGGAAGCTGGTTAGCCAGAACTACCCACAGGCCATGTCCTGGGAGACTGACGTAGGAGCCAAAGCCATCACCACCATGCGTGGGACAGCATCATGCCCTCCACCACATCTGTGCCTCTAGCACCATTGACTGCTTTTGCTGTCCCTAGATGTCAGATGCTCCAGACTGGGTGATTAAAAGATTCCAAATTCAAAGTAGACACAGTAGAATTGCTTCAGGATATGAAGAGCCTATGAAAATGGCCTCTATAGGTCTGTAGAGCTAGACAGAAAATCGCTCAGTATAAAAGAGCCAAAGAAATATACGATCATTTAACAAAATTAGCTATAGTCTTAGTGGAGCATTCAGACTTCCCCTGACAAATGGAAGAATTTGCTAATTCTAAGTTTTAAATGTGGGAACACAAAATACATGGACTAGGAAAGCAGGCCTCTTGGAGATTTGGCATAGTGACCATGAAAGGGGACCCAGTAAGTATTATGGGAAAAAATTTCCTATGCATATAAAGTCCCACACTTTAAACTCAGCTGAGACTTTTGGTCAATAAATAATCCCAGTCAGGATTAGTGTCTCTCTACTATAGAAGTACCTTTTAACCCTGAGAAGATCTAATCCTCTATGAGAACATTTAGAGAAATCAAACTGATAGCATTGGCTTTTTTTGTGTAGTAGTATTGGCATTTTTGTGTTAAGAAGGATTCTGTGCATTTAGCATGTTCAATATTTGTATCAAAAATAATATACAATGATAAGGTAATTAAACTAAAACACATTTAATTGTCTAATTTGTTGGTTAAAATTTTAAGCAGAAATTCACTATGATATTAGAACACTCATGTTAATTTAAGAGTCACCATCTTGAGAAAGAGAATTGTTCCAGTCCTGAACTGAGGCAGAACTTTGTGATATAATGTGATCAGTAACCCCTTCTAGGAGATATTTATTAACATACATGGTAAAATGCTTGAACAATTTTCTGATAGACACTAATTAGCTCAAGAACCTCTTCTAAGAACACCCCAGCTGACTTTCTACCCTGCAGAATGCCTCAGGACCTGTAATCACTGTTTATCCAGCCAGCAGTCTCCTTAACAAGAATTTTAAAAATCCAGTCTAAAATGATTCTCTGACCACTTTTTCCTACTATAAAATGCATCTACTAAGGTGAACTCTTTGAATTTCTTTGGGTTATTCCCTTGCAAACCTTTGACCCAAGCTCTGAATTAATTTGTCTGAGAAGTTACTTTAATAGTATTTATGCTCAACTCATTAAATTGTAAAATTTACCACAGTATTTGAGATTTTTTCAGTCAGAAAATAGTACTTAAGAAGGAAATCAGCAATACTAAATTTATAAATTCAATTAAAATTGTTTTAAGGGGTGTGATAATGTAAATTTGTTAATAAGACCACATATTACCACAGGCTCCCTGAAGACCTGTCATAGTTTTATTGATTTATACATAAATTAATAAGAATCATAATTTAATGTCAATGTTTAAGGATGAGTTAGGGTTTGGAATTTTGATTTTTAATAATTAAATATTAATTCTTTTAATTTTTTCATTTATTTTTTTAAAGAGGTTGTCTTCTGAATAATCTTTTTGTACACAAAGTCTGCCTTCAAAGGCATTGGAAATGCTCACGTTGTATCCACCAAAAATGGCATAATGAGGGATTCTGCAAACATAAGGAAGGAGCTTGGATGCTGAGAAACCAAAATAATGAGTGTAATGAGAGTTTCCTTTTTTTTTTTTTTCCCCTTTTCCATTAAGAATGCTGTCATTGCTCTTTTTAAATTCTACTGAATGCTGATTCATTCCCTCAGCCTTTTTTTTTTTTTTAACTATTTCCCCAAATGGAATCATGAAGTAAATCCTTTCTTAAAATTGGTACTTAAGTCTCTACTTTTCAAGCAAGGTCCTCTAAGGAGTAATTAACATAATCAGCTTTATGTATCAGCTCTGTGGTGGTGTTTGGGGGAGGGTTTTGTTTGGTTTTGATTTTGGTTTTGGTTCACTTTGGGTGTTTTTTGTTTTTTGTTTTTTATTTATTTTTTAAAATTTCTTTTCAGTGTTCCAGAATTCATTGTTTATGCTCCACACCCAGTGCTCCATGCAATATGTGCCCTCCATAATACCCACAACCAGGCTCACCCAACCTCCCACCCCATGCCCCTCCAAAACCTTCAGTTTGTTTCTCAGAGTCCACAGTCTCTCATGATTTGCTTCCCCCCCAAATTTCCCCCAACTCCCTTCTCTCCATCTCCCCATATCCTTCGTGTTATTCCTTATGCTCCACAAATAAGCAAAACCATATGATAATTGACTCTTTCTACTTGACTTATTTCACTCAGCAGGTTTTACTTTTTATGGTTGTTCTTTCCCTCATGCACAGAGTAGAAATAAAAATTTTATAAAACTAAAGGCATGCGTTGTATTGTCTTCATCTCCCATGTCTTGTATTAAACCGTATGTGCCTCAAAGACCTTTTTGGGTTTTTTCCCCCCTCTCACCTTTATATTCTTAGAATCTACAACATTGAAGTTAGCTACAAAATACTTGCTGGGTGCCCAAATGACATGAAGAGTAGATATACCCTTAAACTCCCTTATTTTCTCTCTCCCGGACTCAGTACATCACTTCCTTGTTTGCCCTTCAACTCAGAGACCCTCCATGCCTACATTCACTGCTGAGATACCAACTGGCCTGGAGGGCTGGACCCTTTCCTTGAGTCCCAAAGACAAAGCTGACCTCAGGTAGGCAACAAGACAAAACTGGAGAGGTTTCAAGCCAGACTGAGCTGCTGAGTCAGAGAATCAGATTTGGCATTTAGGGGGGACTCAGGTGAGGGAGAGGGTAGAGCCTGGGCTGGGAGCAACAGTCTCCAGGATTTGAGTCCACAGATTCAACAGCGCCGGGGGCTTGAGCTGGGGCTTACTCCTGGCCTGAAGAAATAGCCAGGGGAAAGGGAGGAGCCTGGGATTAAAGGAGATCCTAGAATCTGGAACAAACTATTTGTATATCCACGCAAATGCATCACTGGTGTGTAATGGCTGCTAGGTGTGAGCGGTCTTTCTGCACTGGCATTAAATACGCATCACACTGTCTGAGGGTATTTTCTGGAGATCATGTATGATGGACTCTGGGAAGAAGGTGGCCTCTGTGGTTCAATTGTCTCCTGGATCCCATAGCATTTCCTTGCTTAATAATAAGAACAAAGAGAGTAAGAGGTAGCATATTTCGACAACTATTGTCATGTGTTTTAAAACCACATGGCAGGGGGTGTGGCGTGGGAGGGAATCCAATGAAGCACTACAGTAAATACTATTGAAAAGGCCAAATTCCAGCCTTTTAAATGAATTATCATCTCAACTTCTTACTCTTTAGTTAACATGGAATTAAAGCTATAGTCACAATTTATATTATTAATTTTCTGGAAAGTAATGAAGTAGAGCCACCCACTATAACTGTGTTTGACTCATACATTGTTAGTCAGGACTGGCTACATAACTTGTGGGGTCCAGTGCAAAATAAAAATGCAGGGACCCCTTGTTCGAAAAGCAGGAAAAAGCACCATCGTTTAGGTACAAACATCTAAAGTGTTCTCCTTTCTTCCATAATTTCTCTTTTGACTCGTCATGGTGCTTTCATTTGCTAATTAATGTCATTCAAAGTAAGGAAAATTAAAAATTTAAATTATTAGTATGTGTTTTCAGCTCATCTTTATATCCTGCAAGGCCAGCTTTTGATGCATATTTTAGAGCATTTAACTGGTTGTAGAATCGTCAAAATGCCACAATCATTCTTTGTTAGCACATACATGCATATGTATCGTTTTCCTACCAGAATGGTGGGGAAGGCTGTGGAAAACTTACTCAGCTGTCAGAGCATTTCTTGACACGCACACCAACATTCTCTGCCTTTGGTGTACTGGTGAGTAAGGGTGGACATAAGGGAAAGGAACTGTGGGCTGTTCCATCTATAGGCTGTTAGCTAATACATGGAAGTAGCACAAGAAAAGATGAGTACTAAGGTTCCTTGACTATTTGTGTTTCTCAGAATGTGTTGCCTTCTTTATGGATTTGAAACAAGTTCTGGTTTGACCACAAACTATGACCTCTCCCAGCTGTTAGGGTTTCTGCTTACTGGGTCACAGGTACAACACACTTACTTTGTACTCTCCTTGAGTCACACTGAACTCCTACACATTTGGGGTCCACTGGATTTCTGTGTCCATAGCTCCTTGCAAATGCCATATTCGGAGGGGCCATCATGGGTCACAGACCTACATTGAGCACACTTCCCTTGACCACATATATGCCCCACTTTCTTATCAGACTTCACTTATAAAATGTAAGTTCAAAGATAAAATCATTAAGAATTTCAAGACTATCGGGGCACCTGGGTGGTTCAGTGGGTTAAAGCCTCTGCCTTCGGCTCAGGTCATGGTCCCAGGGTCCTGGGATCGAGCCCCACATTGGGCTCTCTGCTCAGCAGGGAGCCTGCTTCCCTTCCTCTCTCTCTGCCTGCCTCTCTGCCTACTTGTGATCTCTGTCTGTCAAATGAATAAATAAAATCTTAAAAAAAAAAAAAAAGAATTTCAAGACTATCGCTGCAGAGCATTAAACAAAGCATGGGGCCCTTATGAGCACAGGTCATAAAATCATGAAGGCAACTCTGTTGTTGGATTTGAAGGATAGAAAACTCTACTGGAAGGAAAAGCCACAGTAATGCATCGAAACTTGGATGGGTAGGTGTCTCAAGATGTTTGCAACATATAACGCTTGTATGCATGGAGAAATGTACTATAATCTTCAGTAAGTAGAGGTGAGGAGGAAAACACATTTCTTCAGTGGATGCGTGTATCTTTCTCTTTGTTTTTCATCCCAGAGGAAGATCAATAACGGTTCTTCATGATACTATTGCATTTTAAGGCCAAATTTCCAGAAAAGCAAACTTTAGATTTCAGAGTAACACTAGAATAGATACTTTTAAATATCCGATTTTTGAATATGTGATGAAAGATGGAATAAAAGTAGACTCTGGAGTAAAAGTAGAGTCTGGTCAAGAGATTGTGTCTTTAAAAAGTCATTTCTCCAGTAACTTCTCTGGCAGAATTCCCTTTTCCTTAGAAATAATGTGATTAAATAATGACTGGGTCTTCAGAGCAGTCTAAAACTATAGTCCTGATGTTGTACTTAGAGTATAAAGTTAATAGTGTGACTTACTAACCAAAACCTTATGTGTAATTTTTTTTTTTTTTTTTTGGTGAGAAATACACCTCAAAAATGTCAGCAAACATTTCCACTCAACTTACCTAGTAGAAACAGGGACTTCTCTGAGTCCTATGATGGTGGAAGAAGAGCCTAGGAGGTTCCCAAGCCCAAAAGGTATGTTAACAGCTGAGGAGGTGAAAACCTAGATTGTTCTTGGTACTGATAACTTGCTAAATGTCTACATTTGTTTTTGAAACAAGGGGTCTGTGGAGAGAAGATAATGCTTGTCTGTAAATACTCGAGAGAACATGTCTTTACTTTGAAGAATACTTGGTGTACATCCCTTTACTGATATCCTAAGATGAGTTCTTTATCCATGTGTGTGTGTTTCTCTAAGTAGAAAAAAATTAGTCTCTCATGCTGTTATAGCAAAATAATTTAAAAATCTGCTGCCCTGTGATTGTTGGAGAGACTGAAATGTGTTGGGCTTTCTCCATAGTTCCCGTCTGTTCATGACTTGATGATAAGCCCAGAAATATTTAAGAAAAAAATAAAAAACCTACCAAGAACAATATTTTCAACAGAACAAGACTCTCAAAAGAAGAAATTAGAAAGTGATAGTTAAACATATCAGAGGATTGACCTATAAATACTCAGAACACTAACGTTAATAATAATGGGTAACTTATTTAGAGTTCACTCAATTCACACAGGCACTGAGCTTTCTTTTTCTTAAAATCTTTTAAGGATTTTATTTATTTATTTGGATAGGGGAGCATGTGCAAATGGAGGGAGGGGCAGAGGGAGAAGGGCAGAGGGAAAAAGGGAGAGAGAATCTCAAGCAGACTCCTGCTCCATGTACAGAGTCCATCACAAGGCTTGATCTCATGACACAAAGAACATAACCAGAGCCAAAATCAAGAGTCGGTCATATGGCCGACTGAGCCACCCAGAGGCCCATTCCCCAACTGATATGTCTATATGTTAATTCATTTAGTCCTCACATCAATTCACCAAGGTACTTATTCTATAGAGTATTTTAACTTAATTTTTATTGAAATATGATTAACATACAATTAGTTTCAGGTATGCAATATAGTGATTCAACAACGCTGTACATTACTCAGTGCATATCATGATAAGTATACTCTGAAACCCCCTTCCCTATTTCACTCCTTACTCCCCCACCCCCGGGGTAGCCATCAGTTGTGCTCTATAATTAAGAGTCTGTTTTTCTGTTTATCTCTTTTTTCTTTTTTGTTCATTTGTTTGGTTCCTTAAATTCCACATATGAGTAAAATCATATGATATTTGATATTTATCTTTCTTTGACTTATTTCACTTATCATTATGCCTTCTAGCTCCATTCATATGGTTGCAAATGGCAAGATCTCATTTTTTATGGTTGAGTATTTATCAGGAATCTATCTATCTATATTGTATATCATATCTTCTTTGTTTATCTATGTATGGACATGTGAGTTGCTTCCATATCTTGGCTATTGTAAATAATGTTGCAGTAAGCATAGGGGTATATATATCTTTCCTAACTAGTGTTTTGTTGTTGTTTTTACTTTGGGTAAATACCCAGTAGCAGAATTACTGGATTATATGGTTGCATACAACATTTCAAAAATGAATTTTTAGAGTTACCAAGATATGAAGTATCTTGACCAAGAAGCTTCTAAATAGTGAGAGTAAAATCCACACTTAGTGTGTCTGACTCCGGGTAGCCTATCTCAACATTATATTACATTTTTATGTTCTTATTTCTGATATAGTTTCTACATGATAGATGCTCAGAATTGTAGATGATTTACTGAATATTTAACATGGAAATTATTATTTTAATTCCCAATTTAAATAGTACTAAAGAGTGTGAGGGAGGATGTATGTTCATTTAAAAGTGAAATTTACTGACACGTTTTTAATAACTGTAAAACACTTCATGACCACATGGCAGAATTAGAGATATTTGAACCACATCAAAAACTGGGCTTGATAGTGAATGAGAGTTTATGTCTTAAAATTCTATTTATCTCAGGTTAAAACATTTTAACCCTTCTCTCCCACTTTAAAACATTTTTATAGACAAGAAAAACATAACATTAAAATTTTTTGTTACTCTGAATCTTATTATCATCCAAATGGTCACATGAGTGAATTTATCAAATACCATATAAAATTGTATTTCCTCTCAGATTTCTAAATAGCTTACAAATACCATGCCTTAAAAAAATGTGTACTCAGCACCAAGCAAAATAGTTGACAGGTAGTACATGTCTAAACATTGTTTATGAATTAAATAGATTTATTACTAGATGCTAATTATAATGCACAATAATTGGTGAAAAGAAATGAAATTAAACTTACATTAAATGCTTTTATCACTACTTTTGGCAAACTAGAAGGGGAAAAAATAAAATATCAAGTTCATTTCAGCAAGAATTTGGAATGAAGAAAGAGCTATATGAGCTACAAAGCACATAAAAGTGACTACTTGAAAGAATTAAGATTTAAAAACAGAGACACAAGAATACGTAATGAAATGGAAATGAGTTTCTGTTGGTTGTAATGGACAGTAGGGGAATGTGTACTGGGATTTAGAGTAGCTTAATCCAAAGTAAATAGAGCCATGCAGTTGTTTTACTGAGGAAAAATGGCTTTCTCAAAATAAAAAACATTCTTTTTAATTATGGTATTAAACCCTAATGGAGAGTAAGGATGCTGCTCTGATATTTTTAGAACATCACTGAATACCTTTCTTGTCTATGCCAAGGACAGCTATTCTCTCTTCAACTAAATTAAAGATCCACCGGCAGGGAAAAACCTGAGGTTCCTAATATCATTGATTCGATATTGATGGTCTTCTGTGGATATAATGAGGGTGTGTTTTTCTTGACAGTAAAATATATAATATTCCAGAGTAAAGGTAAGATTCAAATTATAAAAAGACTACTTAAAACATGCTTTAATATTTAAAATAAGTTATGTATCATGAGGATTTTTGTTTTTAAATTTGCACTAGATGTAAGGGATATACATACCTATATATCACTATCATGTTTCAATATACAAAAGTTTATTTTTGTCACAGAAAAATATTAATGTCTAATGGACCTCAAATGCCCTATACATACATATCTTTCTCCTTCTTTGTGTTATTTTATGGTTCATAGTTATGTTGACAATAGTAATATTTGATTTATTGCTCTTTATGGAATTTCATTTCTTAATATGTTAAGAAAGAACATATTAGTCAAAAACTACTACAGGTCTTTTCTTTATATTTTGTATCTTATTAGTTTTATTTTTGTTTTTGTTTTTTGTCCTTTTCAAATTAAATTAAATTAAATTAAATTTTTATTTATTTATTTTTAAAGATTTTATTTATTTATTTGACAGACAGAGTTCACAAGTAGGCAGAGAGGCAGGCAGAGAGAGAGGAGGAAGCAGGCTCCCTGCTGAGCAGAGAGCCTGATATCCGGCTAGATCCCAGGAGCCTGAGACCATGACCTGAGCCTAATGTCCTTTTTTTTTTAAGATTTTTTTTTTTTTTTAATGACAGAGAAGAGGGCGAGAGGGAACGATATAATGGGAAATATACATTTTGGTCTTTGTCCCTGGCTCCTGACTAGACTTCCTGAAGCCTTTGTAATTTCCTAAATATGCAGGTGTTGGGAGCATCTTTTGTTTTAATATTTGGTCTTTGACCTTGGTTCCTGATACAGAGCTCCTAAGACTCTTGGAATTTTCCTGCATGAAAAGAACATCTCCTCATGGACTCCTGGATAGCTTCATAATGGGGACTGGTAACCAGAAAGATCAGGCCACAGCTGGAAGCATGGAGCTTTCAGCCCCATTCCGCCTCATCTTCCAGGAAAGGGAGAGGGCCTAGAGACAGAGTTAATAATTGATCATGCCTACATGATTAAGCCTCTATAAAAACCCCTTAACTACAGGGTTTGGAGAACTTCTAGATTACTGAACATCTCCACGTGCCAGTAGGGAGGTGGACCCCAGCTTCACAGGAACAGAAGTTCCTGTGTTTGGGACTCTTCTGGACCTCACCCTATTATCATGCCCTCTGTTCTATAGTAAACAAATATGTGTTTCCGTAGTTCAGTGAGCTGTTCTAGTAAATGTTCTATTGATTCAATCAATCCAGAGAGGCTTGGCCCAAACAATGGAATATTTATCAGCACAAAAATGACATATCAAGCCATGAAAACATATATAGGAACCTCAAAGTCATATTACTAAGTGAAGGAAGCCAATCTGAAAAGGCTACTTACTGTAGGATTTCAACAATATGACATTCTAGAAAAGGTGAAACTATGGAAGCAGTAAAAGTAGCAGGGATTGCCAGGGTGTGGTGGAGAGGCAATGGATAAGTGGGGTACAGAGAATTTTAAGGGCAGTGAAAACACTGTATAATACTGTAATGGTAGATATGTGTCATTATATATTTTGTCCAAACCCATAGCATGTACAACACCAAGAGTGAACCCTAGTGTAAACTATGGATTTGGGTTGGCTATCATGTGTCAGTGTGGGTTCATCGGTTGTAACAAATGTACCAATTCAGTGGGGGATATTAAAAATGGTAAAGGCCCTGGAGGTGCACGGGCAAGGGGCAAATGAGAATTCTGTATCTTTTACTCAATTTTGCCATGAACCCCAAACTGCTCTAAAATAGTTTTTAAAATAAAGTGCCATTTTAGGGGTGCCTGAGTGACTCAGTCAGTTGAGACTCTGACTCTTGGTTTCTGCTCAGGTAATGATCTCAGTGTCCTGGGATGGAATCCTGCATCAGGCTCCATGCTTAGCTGGGAGTCTACTTCTCTCCTTCTCCTTCTCTCCCTCCCTCCACTCATGTACATGCTCTCTATCTCTCTCCAATAAATGAATAAATAAACCTTTAAAATTTTATATTGTACTTACTATAAACTGCCATATACAGCTGGACTTACTTAGAACAATAACAAAGAGTATTATGACAAATTACCATTAACCTAATCATTCTCTCCTTATTAACATTTGATAGCCATCTATAAAAGTTATTTATATCACAATGCTTTATAAACAATATTTATTACCTGCATTTAATCATGGATTTTATGACAGATAATGTTGCTGTCTGTGTAATTCCTGTGGCCCTTCTCCTTGCAAGAGAACACAGATCTATTTTGGATTGGTAAGTGGCCCAGCCCCAGTCCTGCTGGCTTTGTCAGATGTTTAATTTCCATCCTCGTTTGCAACTAGGGACAGTCACATGATGTGGTTCTGGTCAATAAGTCTGAAGCAGAAGACTGCTTGGCAGAGGAGGGGATGGCAGAGGGTTCTGGAAAGCTTACTTTTAAAGGAGATGCAGGCTATCTGTCTCCTGATGGAAGACTACACACCTATAACATACTCTTGCCAAACAACACTGAATGGGAATCTGTGAATCAGATCAAGCCTCTAGATCCAACTCTCAATTAAAGCAAACAGAGAAGAACAAGGAACATATTAAATGACATCACAGGAATGAAATCTGCAAAACCCAGACCACGGGAAATCATAGGAAACACAGCCTTATTTCTTCAACAAATGCATCGCAGAGAAAAGAAAAAAGAAATATAATCTATACATCTACAGATTAAAAAAAAAAAAAGATTTAAGAGCCATGTCAATTATTTGTAGGGGATCCTGATTAAAAAAAACTAAAATAAAAAAAAAAGTATGACATCTATAAGTGTATCAAATATTTGATTTTAAACCAAATTTTAAGTTAAATTTTTAATACATGCAAAAGTGGTGTGTTTATGTCTAAGTAAATAAGTTTTTTCACTTAAAAACACACACTGAAGTGTTTGCAAATGAAATGATAAAGATAACTGGAGCTTACATCAAAATATTTCTGGAGTGGGAGAACTGGGTAGGATACAGCTGAACAGGCTTGGTGTTTGTTGATCATCACTGAAGCAATTTGATGGGTACATGGAGTTCCTTACACTTAATTTTCTACTTTGGTATATGTTTGAAGTTTGCCATAATAAAATATTTTGAAACTATATGTATGGATTTAGATTTGGCTGATCCTTTCCTTTGTATCTTCTTTACCTGACTTGGAAAGGGATGTGGTACTGGAGCTCCATCAGCCTTCCTGCTACCATGAAGCTTACAATCATGAAGATGAGAATGGCCAAGCAGAAAGATGGTAAAAGGCCTGTGTGTTTGATGACACTAATGAGCTCCAGACTTTGCACATAGAAACAAATTTGCATTTCTTTAAACTGCTATTGATAGAGTTGTCTATTGTGACTGTTGAGGGTATCTCTCCTGATAGAAGTCTATACAATAAATCTGACTTTCTAAAAAACAAACGAACAAACAAAAACTTAAAAAAAATTAAAAGGAATGGAATAGACTCATCCAGAAGTGCAATATTAATTCTTACTTTGCACAATATTTTTTCCTAGTTTATCTACTAAGATTTTGGGATTTATAACCTACTTAAAATACAAATTAAAGGTTTTGAATTAAATTCAGTTAAGTCAGAATTGCAGTTCCAATCACATCAGAGTAGCTTGACTTGAACTAAGCCTCCCAATGACATCAATATAAAGGTGGACATAACAGAAAAACACCTGTTGAGGACCCTGGTGAACAATTACAGCAAATTGCAATTTTTAAAAACAGGGAAGTATATGATATAAGGTCCACATTTATCCATATCTTTCAGCTCAGTGGAGAAGAAGAAAATGGAACCCAGCTGCAAATAGCAGTTTGACTTGTCAGAGGAGACATAAATTAGAAGTACAACTGTCGGAGTGGTGGGATATTGAGGGACAGTGAAGAGGAGGGGATGGGACCCAAATATACCTGCTAAAAAATTACCTTCGAGCTACAGGCAGACTCCTGGGGTGTACATACAGAGAAGTTAAGATTCCAAAAAACTCCTTGGAAAACAGCATTTGGAAGGCAAAAGAACTGAGCAGAGATTTCAACAGCTGCCTCATACAGAGGAGTGAGAAACTGAGTCCATCTGACTTTAAACAGGTCTTAGTCTGCTCAGGCTGCCATGACAAAATACCACTACTGGGGTGGCTTAAACAACATATTTATTTTTTATCAGAGTTCTGGAGGTTAGAAGTCTGTGGACAGGGTGCTAGCATGGTCAGTTCATGATAAGACCTCTTGTCCCAGCTTGCAGACAGCTACCTTCTCACTGTGTTGTCACATGGCACAGAGAAAGGGAGCAAGCCCTCTGGTGTCTCTTCTCAGAAGGATATTGCTCTCACCAGAGGGCCCCACCACCATGCCGTCTCCTAACTACCTTGCAAAGATCCTGTATCTCCCAGCATAATCACACTGGAACTTAGGGCTTCCCCACATGATTTGGGGAGGACACAATTTAGTCCACAACAATGGGCATTAGTTTTTATTGCTATTGTAACAAATTACTACAAATCTAGATGTTTAAAACAATGCAAATTTATTATCTTACAGTTTGGGAGGTCAGAAGTCTAAAATGGGTCTCACTGGGCTAAAATCAAATAGTCCCGGGAAACGTTTCTTCCCAGAGGTCCTGGAGAAGAATCCATCCTCTTGCCTTTTCCACTCCCAAAGGCTGCCTGCATTCCTTGGTTCACAACCTGCTTCCATTGTCAAAGCGTCAATGGCGGTTCAAATCTTTCTCATGCCTCTCTCTCTCTCTCTTCTGCCTCTTTCTTCCACTGATAAGAATTCTTACAATTTTGCTTGGCCCACCCAGGTAATTCAAGATACTCTCTCCATATCAGGGACAACTGATTGGTAAACTTAATTCCACTTGCAGACTTAATTTTCTGTTGCAATGGAACCTAATGTATTCACAGTTCCTGGGAATTAGAACACGGATATATTTGGATGTGTGTTATTTTGCCTACCACAATGGGCTTGATGAACAACTCAAGTTTTCTTTTTAAACTCCAGAAGGGGCCATGCCCTAGGAAAAGGTCAAAACTTAAATAGTCCATGCTTACCAAAACCTACAACCAGTCTTCAACAGGACCAAGTCAATCCACTAGACTTTTGTCTACTCTTCAACAGAAAGCTGCAGAATTTTTGAAGGAAATAATATAGCTTTTACCCATTATGTCCAGCATCTAATAAAAAATATGAAACACGCTAAAATACAGAACAAAAGTAGAGATAAAGGAAAACAGAAGTAGATAGAAACAGATCCATATATGATTTAGATATGGGAGTGCTCAGAATATTTAAAATAATTATGGTCAATATGTCAAGAAATTAGAGGAAAAGATAGGGAATTGCAGGAGACATTCAGAATCCATCAAAATTGTCAAATGGAAATATAGAGCTGATAAATACAAGACTGAAACTAACAATGTATTAGATGGCCGTAATAATGGATCAAAAACAGCAGCGCAAAGAACTAGTGAACTGGAAGACAAGTCTTCAGAAAAGATACATACCTATGCATAAATAAAAAGCATCAATATAAGAGACCTCTGGAATAAAATGAAAATGTCTAATGTGCATGTATTAAGAGTTCTACTATGAGAGGATGAATGGAGGTAATATTTGAATTAAGAAAAACACCAAATTAAACCCATAGAAAATAGAAGATAATAACAAGTATAAAAGCAAAAAAAATATATATATATATATGTATATATACATATATATATATATATATAAAAGAAATAGAAAGTAAGCATATAATAGCCAGCAAAATAAAGCAAAGCAGCAGGTTTTTGAAAGATCAATACATTTGTTAAATCTCTTATAAGACTGATCGAAAAAAAAGAAAACACAATTTATCCATTTCATGTATCTTCACAAAACTAATCATGAGTTTTTATTTTATTGTTGGACTATTGTAAAATAAAACATCCTAAATTTCAGTGGCTTTTAACTATAATCATTTATTGTCTCTCCTATGTCTGCTTGACTGCTGGGTTTCCACTGCCTAGGCTCTGCCAAGCTAGGGGGCCACAAGTGTACGCTGAAAGAGATGGAGTGACAGTTGGGAGCTATCATTCAATCCATTACAATTACCTAGAACGTTATGCTGATAAATGCTACAATGTAGAAGAAACGGACAAATCACTTGAAAAATCAATGAAATGGAGAGAAACAATACATATGAATATTCCTACACTATTAAAGACATTGAGTGTGAAATTAACAATTTTTTCACAAAGATAGTTCCTGGTATGAATAGCTTCACGGGTGAATTTTTCCAGACATTTGAGGAAAGAATAACACAAATGTTATGTAAACTCTTCCAGAAAACAGAATAAAATATAAGACTCCTCAGTACACTTTTGAGGTTTTTGTGACCTTGACAGTAAAACTGACAAGGACATTATAAGAAACATTGCAGGCTAGTATTTCTAATGAATTTAGGCAAAAATCCTAAACAAAATTATCATAAATCCAATACTATATACAAAGGATAATATATTATGATCAATTTGGTTCATTACAGAAAACCTTGCAAAGACTGGTGATTTTTTGCTTTTTTGATGTTTAGTTTTCATAAAAGGAATTTTACTACAGGGGTCCTTTACTCCTGAGTCCTTTGAAACTCTACATTTTGCTGCTCAAGTATTGCCAGCCAGAGCTGAGAGTTCTCTGCCTCTAGTGTGAATTTTTTTGACTAGTTTGTAACTGAAAAACTTTGAGAATTTTTTTTACCCAAAATATTAAACTACATCATTATTGGAAGGCCATCATACACTTTCCTATTCCAGCAAATAGCCTGGTAACCTCACAGAAGCAGGAAATGAATTAAAATCATAAAACATAATAAACATTTCAAATGAGTTCACATCTCTGGGCCCAACTTGTGGCAGTGTGGAACCCTGGCAGCTCACGCCAGAAGAAGCAGCATGATTCCGCCAGCCTCCTGACTACCAGGCAGGAACTTGTAGGAATGAGAGGACTTCATGGAGTTCAAAACAAGAGCTTTTGCAAATGGATAACCAGAGAAGCTGGGAAGCATGCAAAGAATGCAGCCCTTTAGCTAAATTACCTAAATGGAGATTATTCACCCTAGAGCTCCATCCCACTGGAAACTCTTGGTCAATGTGTGAAGAAATTAGCAGCTTAAAAAAAAATCTCCAGGCTAAACACTTTTTATTTTGAAAGTTTTATAGTCACAAAACTAGCTGAAAAAGGTGGAATGGTCCTTCTGGCATCATAATGAATATGACTTTGCCTCTTTTTTTTTTTTTCCCCTTTTTAAAAAATACTTTAACTATCAGTTTTAATAGCTTTTAGAAAATACCAGCTGAATTAGAGTCTGATTCCATCCAAGGTGTGTTACCAGTTAGGTGGAAGCATTAACTCTACCTCTTTCGTCATTTAAAAAGTGGAAAATAAAGTGTTTGTACTCCTCTAAAAGAAAAGCAGAAATAATAAAAGCAGAACAAGTAGACCGCATATTTCAAAAGCAAGTTCTTCAAAACATGTGAGTCACTATCTGCAACTTGAATCAGTTTCTCTCATAAAAAGAATGTGAAACCGTGTGAAGGTTCAGAGAAGGAATAGCATTATCCTTTCACCATTACATAGTTTATATTTTAACATTTGAGAAAATGCATCCTGGGAATCTTAGTTAAGATCCTTATATGCAAGTAATAGAAACCAGCTAGCTAGCTAAATATGAAATGGGAACTCATTAAAAGGATACACGGTTATCTCTTGGAACTCGGGAATGCCGACTGGCTGCTTGGGGACCAGGACCAGGGCTGTTTATAAAACTGTCACTGCTACACCTCTGTCTCCTATCTTTGCCTCCTGGACCCAGCCAATAGGCTTTGCTGCCTTCTTTATATATGGCAGGCAGCACTCGGCCATCCAAAGTTTCTGAGGCTCATTTACAACCTTTGAAGAGTCCGTATCAGATTGACTCCACAGAATCTCATTCCTAATTCCAAATACCCACTTGATTGGCCAAGTTTCCATCTGAAGTCCAGCTGGCTGCCAGGATAGCAATCCTGTGGCAAGAATGCAGTTCTTAAAGAAATAGCAATATAGAAATCCAAAATGAGTTTTAACTCATGGCATCTCAAGGTGATACTGCAATCCAAAATAACTCTAATGGTACAGTGGGTGTTGGTGGTAGTAGCATGGAGGGATAGAGTCAGTGTGGCTCAGGGTAGGTGTGTGGAGCTACATGGATTCCTTGTTATCTCTTCCTCTACAGCTGTAGCCCTGTAGGTCAGCCTAAGTGTGTCAAAGAATAAAGGGTAGTTGGGATGGGAGAAATGGGGAGATGGTGTCAAAGGGTACAAAGTTTCAGTTATGCAGGATGAACAAGTTCAGGGGGTCCACTGTATAGAATCCACTGTATAGAATTGTGATTATGGTTACTAATGCTGTATTATATACTTTAAATTTGCTAAGAAAGTAGATCTTAAGTGTTCTCACTGCAAAAAAAGAAAAAGGTTATTCATGTGAGGCAATGAATATGTTAACTTGACTGTGGTTATCATTTCACAATGTATGTGTGTGTGTGTATATAAAGTCAGATTGTACAACTTATATATTTTTTATTGGTCAATCATACCTCAATCAAGCTGAAAAAAAAGAATAAAAGTCAGTTGTCTCATTGTCAAGGGAAAATCAAATTGGTTTCTGATATCATTTCTCTTGCTGTATAAGGTATAGACAAGCTCTTGTGTGGCTGTGGTCGGCTAGGCCTTTTACAAAAATCTTGTTTATATTTTCAAGATAGAAGTTCATTGGATCCCCACAATCATCTTACATCTTTCTGCTCACTTCATAGGATGGGAAACTGAGTCAGAGTCAATGTGGCGAGGTGGAGAAAACCTGATGATAGATTCATGAAAGTTTGTGTAATTTCTGGGAAATCTCATGGATTTTGATCTGGTGTTTCCTTGCTTCCATGTGATGATTGTTTTTTAAAACACCAAAGTGATGTGATGTGTTATTACAATTTTAATATAAAGCATTTACAAAATAGAGTGGGAAAACCTCCTTGTGTAAGACAGCAATAAGTAGTAAACCTAATGGTAAGCAAAACTGCCTGATAGTGTCCTCCCACCCTCTTCTGTGATCTTCACCCGAGTCTGTGTATTTCACATGCTCTTGCTCTTAGAGGTCAAGAGTACACTATGATATCATCTTATCAAGGCTAGCTCTGCCCAAATTACTTCAGGTGAGAGAATCTCCCTTTTTATTTATTTATTTATTTATTTATTTATTTATTTTAATATCTGCCTGTAATGCACATGGCCATTAAGACCATTCTGTCATTTCCCAACATATTTCATTTACCAGTCTATAATTGAAACCCTTGAATATCATCCCCTGTGAGGCAATCACTCCAGAATCCTTTGGACTTTAGAATTGTGTATGTTCTTTTCAACTTAAACCTCATGATTCCTTCTGATGTAATTTCTTCCTTCAGCTGCAGAAATCCCTTGTGTTTCATGTAGGGTTTTTTTCCTTCAGCCACAGTGGATTTTAATTATCAAAGTGCATGTCTTTTGACAGACACCTACATTAATTTTTCTTGCACATGTACTTAACAGTGGAATTGCTGAGTCATCAGTTAGGCATCTGTTTGCCTGTCCTTGATGCTGTAAGTCTCCCAACTGACTCTTCCACATGTAACATATCGCTTCCAGTTGCTGCGATCTTCACCAAAAGTTGACATTGACAGTCTTCTTCATCATAGGCTTTCCTGATGGTGTGATTAGTTGTCTTGGGATTTTAATTTGTGTCATTAATTTAATGAGTAATGACACTGAGTACCTTTGCTTTTTGGCCTGTTAGATGGCCTCCTTTGGAAAGTGTCTGTTCAAGTGTTTTGCCCATGTTTTTAAATTGGGTTATTTATTTCTCATTCATTTGTAATAGTTATCTATGTATTGTGGAGATGAATATTTTCAAAGATATATGTACAATAAATATCATCTGCTAGAAAGTAGCTTGCTCTTTCACTCTCTTAATTTTTTTTTTTTTTTGATTAAAAGAAGTTGTTAAAGTTAATGAAGTCTAATCTACTAATCTTTTCTTTCATAGTTAGTACTGGCTAAAATGTGTTAGCCTGCATTGAGATCAGAATACATCCTCCATTATTTTTCTCCAGAGGTTGGATTGTTTTACCTTTCACAGTTAAGTCTACAATCCATCTAAAACTAATACTTACATATGATGTGAGGTAAAAATCAGGATAGATCATCAAGAATCATCAGGAGGCTTAAGTAGAAAGAGCCACAGAGAGCAATATAGCTCTGAGAGTCTGTCAGGCTGATGGGAATACCAGAGCACAGACTGCCTACAAAGAGTTCTCTATGGCAGAAAGGTCTGACTGGTACACCTGCCATGCTCAGTCATTGGCTCAGAGCTTGCTAGGGAAAGCATGACCTTGGGATATATGCTGTAGAAGACCCTGAGTGTATCAGCTGAAGGCTGTTTGCTGACTACATCTCTAACAACTGTGCTCTCTTGAAATGTGATCTCTGCATCAAACTTCCCTAACTGCCATGGAGTTGAAAATTACCAATCTCTTTTTCTATAATTTTAAGCATTTCAATCACAGTGGAGGTTTTTGTTTGTTTCATTAAAGAGTTTCTGCCTGGTTACCCCAATATCTGAATTACTATGGGTTTGTTTCTAGTGTCTTCAGTTTTTACTGGTTCTAACCAAGTGCCTTAATAATCTAGAGTTCTATTTCTTTTTATAGAATAATGCACATTATATTTTTAAAAATATCATCTTCCTCCAAAGAGGTGGACAGATACAATGACAATGGATCACTGCATTGTAGCCTGACTTTTTTTTTTTTTTTAAGATTCCATCCATTTATTTGACAGAGATCACAAGTAGGCAGAGAGGCAGGCAGAGAGAGAGAGGGAAGCAGGCTTCCTGCTGAGCAGAGAGCCCGATGCGGGACTCGATCCCAGGACCCTGAGATCATGACCTGAGCCGAAGGCAGCAGCTTAACCCACTGAGCCACCCAGGTGCCCCATGTAGCCTGACTTTTTGTGGTAATTACTATTTCAGCATTTCTTTTATTCCTGCAGTCATACCCCTTGTTCCTAAACCCGGTTCTTAAATTTTGGGTATAGACCTTACTTCTCTAGCAAGAGCCTTCCAGGGTAAAGAAAAGCCCCTAGAGTTTTCACAGATTTCTCCAACTTGGAAAATCCTAAAAACTTCAGTATTGGTTTCACTAGCACAGGTAATGACTGACATAGCAGATCACAACTTGAACTTCTTAGCTGCTGTTGTCTTTTATATTTTTTGGATGCTCACCTTACACGTGCATAGCTTAGAGTCACCCAACAAATTGAGTGAAATTTGTGCATAGATTTTAGGGCCATTTTCTCTGGCATTCTGGTCTCTAAGAATGTTAGCCTCTAAGTTTCTGAGGCTTTGAAAGCCTTGAACTTTAACCTCTGTCCCACAGCTGAGTAAAATGCGTTGTTTTATGTTGGCGGTCCACCCCCTTGCCCTGCAGCAAACCAAAATCTTAATTTCTAAAAAGAAAGCCCCCCAGAGTGTCTGGATGGCTCAGTTGGTTAAACATCTGCCTTTGGCTTGGGTCATTATCCTGGGGTCCTGGGATCCAGCCCTGCATCAGGCTTCCTGCTCAGCAAGAGCCTGCTTCTCCTTCTCACTCTCTTGCTACCCCCGGCTTGTGCTCTTCAAATTAATTAATTAATAATAATAATAATAATAATAAATCCCTGTGTTGTTCATAAGCGAAGTGAAGTTTAAGAATGAGAAACCTAGAATCTAGATATAGAGTTTGTTCCTGATCTCATGGGAATCCCATCCTGTTAATGCTCTCATCTCTACCAGTGAGTAAAGCAAGACTGGGATACCTATGGTACCCTGGGCCATGACAATTCCCCCACAAAGTTCTGCTTTGAATTCCAGCCCGTGTGGAAGCCTGGACCCTAAATTTCCTTTAGCCAACACTTTTTTTCAAACATTGGTAATATTTCAAGTTTTATTTATGACCAACCAGATGAAAGTGAAATTGAATCCTTTTGTGGTTTTAATTTAAATTTTCTTGGTTACCAGTGAGGTTGAAAATCTTTCCAAATAATTATTAGCCATTTATGTTTATCCTCTCGGCCTAATTATACTTCCCCCATTTTCTTTGGGATCAGTTACTATTTACTTACTGTTTGTAAGATCCCCTTAAGTCTGTTCAAAATTTTTATGTGGAAGTTATATGTATGTTTTTAACCTTAAATCAGTACAGTATGATGTGGAGGCCGAGAAAATTAAGGCCATCCCACCTCAAGTTTAGCTGATGTGGGAAACAGAGGCAGAAGAAAATCATTAAAATTCCTTACCTACTGACAAGCCCTTGAAACAGACAGAGTGGCTCTCCCCTGGGGACTTAACTGCCCTCACTTTGAGATTTTGCTAAGGACAATCCTAGCCTGACCAACCCCCTACCGCAACAGGTCCAACCACGATCCTGTAAGTCTACTTTAACAATTCCTTTATCTCTAAACCTCCAAGATAGTGTCGAGAATCATTCCCAAGTACATGGCCCACTGATATACATCTAACGGGTCTCATGAGAAGATTTTTATTATTGGTAATAAATAACATTTCTCCCAACAATAGCTAGCCCCTCAAGGTCCTGGAGACCTTGCTTCCAAAAATCCTTGGAGACTTACATCATCCATAATCCCCTTTGTCCTCACCCACCACCGAGTCCACCCCTACTCTGCCTTTAAAAACTCTAACTGTAATCTGGTTCGGGGTCCAAGTCCCTACTCCGCTGTGTCAGGTATAATTGGGCCCAAGCTTAGGGTTGTTAAATAAACCCTTGTGTGATTGCATCGGTGCTTGGCTCCTTGGTGGTCTCTCAGACATGAAAACTTGGGCATAACATATGAAAGGTTTTAGATGCTATTAATATTTGACAGCAATTCATAAAAATCTAACACTCTTATCTTAACCAAGCAGACAATGAATAAATACATTACTTTTTTTTTTTAAGATTTTTTTTTTTTTTTTGACAGACAGATCACAAGTAGGCAGAGAGGCAGGCAGAGAGAGACAGGAGGAGGCAGGCTCCCTGCTGAGCAGAGAGCCCGACGTGGGACTCGATCCCAGGACCCTGAGATCATGACCTGAGCAGAGGCTTTAACCACTGAGCCACCCAGGCGCCCCTACATTACTTTTCTAAGGCTAACTACACACTCAGTGGCAGCCAGATATAGAATCTGCATCTCCTACACCTTACCTAGGTCTTTTCCAACTCTATCCACAAAACTTATCAAGAACCAATGCTGGCAAAGCACAATTCTAGCCACTGAGGATGTCCACACGAACACCACAGCCAGTCCTTGCCATGTGACACTTTCCTGCTGTCTTCAGCTTCCTAACAAATCAGACAATGCCAGCTACATGAGGTTCTAAAATACACGATGTCCGCTCTCTCCTTGCACTTCTGTAGATGTTCCATCTATCTGCAGCCAACCTTTACCATTCTTCTCCCACATTGATTTTTACTATTTCCAGACTCAGCCTAAACATATCCTCATCTGGAATGTTTCCTTACCTGTCCTAGATATGGTTAAGCATTTCCTCCAGCAAACTACATGCATAACCTTTAGTTTCAGGTCTTTCTCCAAACACTCTGACACTGGAGGACACATGCGACTTGTATTCCCAAGTACCAAATACATGGCAGGTTTGTAACAACTATTTGTCGAATGAATAAAAGAAAAGCTGGGGGGTAGGGGTAGTGGTGTGTGGTCAGACCCTATTCAAACACCTATATATTCTAATATGTTAAGTGTGAGGAGTTTGCTTGAAGTTACAATGCATGCCACCTTCTGTCAGTATAACATTACTAATAAAATGGTTCAAAGCCCTTTATTTTTTTTTAATTTAAAAAAATTTTTTTCAAAGCTTTTTATTTTTTTATTTTATTTTATTTTTTTAAATAAATTTTATTATTTTTATAAACATATAATATATTTTTATCCCCAGGGGTACAGGTCTGTGAATCCCCAGGTTTACACATTTCACAGCACTCACCATAGCACATACCCTCCCCAATGTCCATAAGCCCACCCCCCCCTCTCAACCCCCCTTCCCCCATCAACCCTCAGTTTGTTTTGTGAGATTAAGAGTCACTTATGGTTTGTCTCCCTCCCAATCCCAACTTGTTTCATTTACTCTTCTACCCCATTAACCCCCATGTTGCATCTCCTCTCCCTCATATGAGGGAGATCATATGACAATTGTCTTTCTCTGATTGACTTACTTCACTAAGCATGATACCCTCTAGTTCCATCCACGTCGTCGCAAATGGCAAGATTTCATTTCTTTTCATGGCTGCATTTTATTCCGTTGTGTATATATACCACATCTTCTTTATCCATTCGTCTTTTGATGGGCATCTAGGTTCTTTCCATAGTTTGGCTATTGGAGACATTGCTGCTATAAACATTAGGGTGCACGTGCCCCTTCGGATCACTATGTTTGTATCCTTAGGGTAAATACCCAGTAGTGCAATTGCTGGGTCATAGGGTAGTTCTATTTTCAACATTTTGAGGAACCTCCATGCTGTTTTCCAGAGTGGTTGCACCGGCTTGCATTCCCACCAACAGTGTAGGAGGGTTCCCCTTTCTCCACATCCTCGCCAGCATCTGTCATTTCCTGACTTGTTAATTTTAGCCATTCTGACTGGTGTGAGGTGATATCTCATTGTGGTTTTGATTTGTATTTCCCTGATGCCGAGTGACATGGAGCACTTTTTCATGTGTCTGTTGGCCATCTGGATGTCTTCTTTGCAGAAATGTCTGATCATGTCCTCTGCCCATTTCTTGATTGGATTATTTGTTCTTTGGGTGTTGAGTTTGCTAAGTTCTTTATAGATTGTGGACACTAGCCCTTTATCTGATATGTCGTTTGCAAATATCTTCTCCCATTCTGTCAGTTGTCTTTTGGTTTTGTTTACTGTTTCCTTTGCTGTGCAAAAGTTTTTGATCTTGATAAAATCCCAATAGTTCATTTTTGTCCTTGCTTCCCTTGCCTTTGGCGATATTCCTAGGAAGATGTTGCTGCGGCTGAGGTCGAAGAGGCTACTGCCTGTGTTCTCCTCAAGGATTTTGATGGATTCCTTTCTCACATTGAGGTCCTTCATCCACTTTGAGTCTATTTTCGTGTGTGGTGTAAAGAAATGGTCCAATTTCATTTTTCTGCATGTGGCTATCCAATTTTCCCAACACCATTTATTGAAGAGGCTGTCTTTTTTCCATTGGACATTCTTTCCTGCTTTGTCGAAGATCGGTTGACCATAGAGTTGAGGGTCTATTTCTGGGCTATCTATTCTGTTCCATTGATCTATGTGTCTGTTTTTGTGCCAGTACCATGCTGTCTTGATGATGACAGCTTTGTAATAGAGCTTGAAGTCCGGAATTGTGATGCCACCAACTTTGGCTTTCTTTTTCAATATTCCTTTGGCTATTCGAGGTCTTTTCTGGTTCCATATAAATTTTAGGATTGTTTGTTCCATTTCTTTGAAAAAAATGGATGGTACTTTGATAGGAATTGCATTAAATGTGTAGATTGCTTTAGGTAGCATAGACATTTTCACAATATTTATTCTTCCAATCCAGGAGCATGGAACATTTTTCCATTTCTTTGTGTCTTCCTCAATTTCTTTCATGAGTACTTTATAGTTTTCTGAGTATAGATTCTTAGCCTCTTTGGTTAGGTTTATTCCTAGGTATCTTATAGATTTGGGGGCAATTGTAAATGGGATTGACTCCTTAATTTCTCTTTCTTCTGTCTTGTTGATGGTGTAGAGAAATGCAACTGATTTCTATGCATTGATTTTATATCCTGACACTTTACTGAATTCCTGTACAAGTTCAAGCAGTTTTGGAGTGGAGTCTTTTGGGTTTTCCACATATAGTATCAGATCATCTGCAAAGAGTGATAGCTTGACTTCTTCTTTGCCAATTTGGATGCCTTTAATTTCCTTTTGTTGTCTGATTGCTGAGGCTAGGACTTCTAGTACTATGTTGAATAGCATTGGTGATAATGGACATCCCTGCCGTGTTCCTGACATTAGCGGAAAAGCTTTCAGTTTTTCTCCATTGAGAATGATATTTGCGGTGGGTTTTTCATAGATGGCTTTGATAATATTGAGGTATGTGCCCTCTATCCCTACACTTTGAAGAGTTTTGATCAGGAAGGGATGCTGTACTTTGTCAAATGCTTTTTTAGCATCTATTGAGAGTATCATATGGTTCTTGTTCTTTCTTTTATTAATGTGTTGTATCATATTGATTGATTTGCGGATGTTGAACCAACCTTGAAGCCCTGGAATAAATCCCACTTGGTCGTGGTGAATAATCCTTTTAATGTACTGTTGAATCCTATTGGCTAGTATTTTGGTGAGAATTTTCGCATCTGTGTTCATCAAGGATATTGGTCTGTAGTTCTCTTTTTTGATGGGATCCTTGTCTGGTTTTGGGATCAAGGGGATGCTGGCCTCATAAAATGAGTTTGGAAGTTTTCCTTCCATTTCTATTTTCTGGAACAGTTTCAGGAGAATAGGAATTAATTCTTCTTTAAATGTTTGGTAGAATTCCCCTGGGAAGCCATCTGGCCCTGGGCTTTTGTTTGTTTGGAGATTTTTGATGACTGTTTCAATCTCCTTACTGGTTATGGGTCTGTTCAGGCTTTCTGTTTCTTCCTGGTTCAGTTGTGGTAGTTTATACGTCTCTAGGAATGCATCCATTTCTTCCAGATTGTCAAATTTGTTGGCGTACAGTTGCTCATAGTATGTTCTTATAATTGTCTGTATTTCTTTGGTGTTCGTTGTGATCTCTCCTCTTTCATTCATGATTTTATTTATTTGGGTCCTTTCTCTTTTCTTTATGATAAGTCTGGCCAGGGGTTTATCAATCTTATTAATTCTTTCAAAGAACCAGCTCCTAGTTTCGTTGATTTGTTCTATTGTTTTTTTGGTTTCTATTTCATTGATTTCTGCTCTGATCTTTATGATTTCTCTTCTCCTGCTGGTTTTAGGGTTTCTTTCTTGTTCTTTCTCCAGCTCCTTTAGGTGTAGGGTTAGGTTGTGTACCTGAGACCTTTCTTGTTTCTTGAGGAAGGCTTGTACCGCTATATATTTTCCTCTCAGGACTGCCTTTGTTGTGTCCCACAGATTTTGAACCATTGTGTTTTCATTATCATTTGTTTCCATGAATTTTTTCAATTCTTCTTTAATTTCCTGGTTGACCCATTCATTCTTTAGAAGGATGCTGTTTAGTCTCCATGTATTTGGGTTCTTTCCAAATTTCCTCTTGTGATTGAGTTCCAGCTTCAGAGCATTGTGGTCTGAAAATATGCAGGGAATGATCCCAATCTTTTGATACCAGTTGAGACCTGATTTAGGACCGAGGATGTGATCTATTCTGGAGAATGTTCCAGGTGCACTAGAGAAGAATGTGTATTCTGTTGCTTTGGGATGAAATGTTCTGAATATATCTGTGATGTCCATCTGGTCCAGTGTGTCATTTAAGGCCTTGATTTCCTTGTTGATCTTTTGCTTGGATGATCTGTCCATTTCAGTGAGGGGCGTGTTAAAGTCCCCTACTATTATTGTATTATTGTTGATGTGTTTCTTTGATTTTGTTATTAATTGGTTTATATAGTTGGCTGCTCCCACGTTAGGGGCATAGATATTTAAAATTGTTAGATCTTCTTGTTGGACAGATCCTTTGAGTATGATATAGTGTCCTTCCTCATCTCTTATTATAGTCTTTGGCTTAAAATCTAATTGATCTGATATAAGGATTGCCACTCCTGCTTTCTTCTGATGTCCATTAGCATGGTAAATTGTTTTCCACCCCCTCACTTTAAATCTGGAGGTGTCTTCGGGTTTAAAATGAGTTTCTTGTAGGCAACATATAGATGGGTTTTGGTTTTTTATCCATTCTGATACCCTGTGTCTTTTGATTGGGGCATTTAGCCCATTAACATTCAGGGTAACTATTGAGAGATATGAATTTAGTACCATTGTATTGCCTGTAAGGTGACTGTTATTGTATATTGTCTCTGTTCCTTTCTGATCTCCTACTTTTAGGGTCTCTCTCTTTGCTTAGAGGACCCCTTTCAATATTTCCTGTAGAGTTGGTTTGGTGTTTGCGAATTCTTTCTGTTTTTGTTTGTCCTGGAAGCTTTTTATCTCTCCTTCTATTTTCAGTGATAGCCTAGCTGGATATAGTATTCTTGGCTGCATGTTTTTCTCGTTTAGTACTCTGAATATATCATGCCAGCTCTTTCTGGCCTGCCAGGTCTCTGTGGATAAGTCTGCTGCCAATCTAATGTTTTTACCATTGTATGTTACAGGCTTCTTTTCCCGGGCTGCTCTCAGGATTTTCTCTTTGTCACTAAGACTTGTAAACTTTACTATTAGGTGGCGGGGTGTGGACCTATTCTTATTGATTTTGAGGGGGGTTCTCTGAACCTGCTGGATTTTGATGCTTGTTTCCTTTGCCATATTGGGGAAATTCTCTCCAATAATTCTCTCCAATATACCTTCTGCTCCCCTCTCTCTTTCTTCTTCTTCTGGAATCCCAATTATTCTAATGTTGTTTCGTCTTATGGTGTCACTTATCTCTCGAATTCTCCCCTCGTGGTCCAGTAGCTGTTTGTCCCTCTTTTGCTGAGCTTCTTTATTCTCTGTCATTTGGTCTTCTATATTGCTAATTCTCTCTTCTGCCTCATTTATCCTAGCAGTGAGAGCCTCCATTTTTGATTGCACCTCATTAATAGCTTTTTTGATTTCAACTTGGTTAGATTTTAGTTCTTTTATTTCTCCAGAAAGGGCTTTTATATCTCCTGAGAGGGCTTCTCTAATATCTTCCATGCCTTTTTTGAGCCCAGCTAGAACCTTGAGAATCATCATTCTGAACTCTAGATCTGACATATTACCAATGTCTGTATTGATTAGGTCCCTAGCCTTTGGTACTGCCCCTTGTTCTTTTTTTTGTGGTGAATTTTTTCGCCGTGTCATTTTGTCCAGATAAGAGTATATGAAGGAGCAAGTAAAATACTAAAAGGGTGGCAACAACCTCAGGAAAATATGCTTTAACCAAATCAGAAGAGTTCCAAAATCGTGAGGGGGGAGAAAGGGGATAAAAAGAGGTTCAGAAAGGAAAAAAAAAATAAATAAACAATTAAAAGAAGAAAACGAATAAAGAAAAAATATAAAAAGGAAAAAATATATATATATTAGATAAACTAGTTAAAATGTTAAAAAAGAAAAAGGTAAAAGTTTAAAAACATTTAGTAGAAGAAGAGAAAAAAAATTGAAAAAGAAAAAAAATTTAATTAACTGCAAGGCTAAAGAATCATGGGGAGAAAGCCATGAGTTCCGTGCTTTGCTTTCTCCTCCTCTGGAATTCCGCTGCTCTCCTTGGTATTGAAACTGCACTCCTTGGTAGGCGAACTTGGTCCTGGCTGGATTTCTTGTTGTTCTTCTCGGGGAGGGGCCTGTTGTAGTGATTCTCAAGTGTCTTTGCCCCAGGCGGAGTTGCCCTGCCCTTACCAGAGGCTGGGCTGAGTAATCCGCTCGGGTTTGCTTTAGGGAGCTTTTGTTCCCTGAGCCTCTCTGTAGAGTTCCGGAGGACGGGAATGAGGATGGCGGCCTCCCAGTCTCTGGCCCGGAGGAACCGAGAGCCCGGGGCCCCACTCCTCAGTGCGCCCTCAGAGAACAGCGCCCAATTACTCCCGTCACCCTGGCCTCCGGCCGCGCTCCGAGCTCACCGAGCCTGCGACCGGTTCAAGGTAACCCAAGTTTAGAGCTCAATCCTCGGCTCTGTCTCTGTAGCCGGCTTCCCCGTTCTAATACCTGTAAGCTCTGTGACACTCAGACACCCCCGATCCTTCTGTGACCCTGCGGGACCTGAGGCCACGCTGACCCCGCGTGGGTTTCACCCCAGTTAAGCCTGTGGAGCGATGTCCCTCAGTGGAACAGACTTTTAAAAGTCCTGATTTTGTGCTCCGTTGCTCCGCCGCTTGCCAGGAGCCGGCCCCTCCCCCCGCGGTCTATCTTCCCGTTGCTTTGGATTCACTTTTCCGCCAGTCCTACCTTTCAGAAAGTGGTTGATTTTCTGTTTCCAGAATTGCTGTTCTTCTTCTCCTTGATCTCTCGTTGGATTTGTAGGTGTTTGCAATCTTTAGATAAGCTATCTAGCTGATCTCCCTCAACCTGAAGTAGTCTCAGCTGCTACTTCTCCGCCATCTTGACTCCTCCCCCTTTTCAAAGCTTTTTAAACCTTTTTTCCCCCTCCCTGGGCCTGTCACCTTTTAAGGGGTTTTGAGGCAGATCTCTAATGACTGATCCAGGATTATTTGACTTATTACCACAAATATAATTTAGGAAATGGTTAGCTTTGAAAGACAAGCAATTACTTAAAACTGCCTTAAATTTTAGGGCTTAGCCTAATTTGATCAGAGGTCTTTTCAAGATGCGTGCTCAGCAGAAATGTTAAAAATGATCCCACCCTTGATGAATCTATTGTCTCCTGAGACTACATCTGCCAGATGTCTGAAATGGTAAGGATAAAGTGAAATTCATCACCTACTTTTTACAGTGCACTAGGTGAGAAAGTGACAAATAGACACCCAAAAAGATTGTGACACTCTTGATACATATCAACCTTTTTAGATTGCTTTCCTGCTTGAGAGTCATCAAGGACATCCTGCTGTAATTTATTGTAAAATCAGGAGTCACTCAAGAATTTCAAGGCAAAAATCACTTTAATTCATTTATTGCTTTTATTATGTCTAGTTTAATGCTGCTAAGCATCTTAAGGAGTTTGGGAATTATAAACATTTCCAATATATATTAACAAGAAATATATTATATATATATTAACAAGAATATATTATATCAACAAGAAATATATTAACAAGAACATATTAACAAGAAAATTTCCCCTCACAGTTTTCCTTCTCAAATTGTAGACATTACATGAACACCTCACTAAAATGAAAACCATTGACTCAAATACTTTGTGCATCTAAGTGTGAATCAGAATATCCTAGTGTGTGGAGCTACTTCCTGCTTGCAAATTAAGCCCCTTTGGCTGTTCCGTGAATAAAACTTCAACTCAATAATGAGTTGCTTAGGATACATTGTTCTCTGCTCGATCCCTGGTACGTGGAACAGAGGTTGGAGCTTAGGCGTACTTTTGAATGAGGCCACAAATATAATAGAGCACATATCAGATGGAGAAAACAAAGTTCAGAGAGATTAAGTAACATTTTCAAAGGTCAAGTCCTAATGGCAACCCAAGAGTTTGACTGGAGATCAGCTGTGACATATGTTGTATTGAAAGCCTGAATCTGGCAATCCTGCAGTCTGTCCGATTCCTTTTCATGGCTCTTTCCAGAAGTAAGAAAAGTTCTATCTTAAGGTCTTTGTTCTCTCTCTCTCTCTCTCTCTCTCTTTTTTTTTTAAAGATTTATTTATTTATTTGAGAGAGAGTGAGGAAGGAAGAGGGGCAGAGGGAGAGGGAGAGAATTTCAAGCAGGCTCCCTGCTGAGCATGGAACCTGATGCAGGGCTCAATCCCAGGACCCTGAGATCAGGACCTGAGCCAAGATCGAGAGTTGGTTGCTTAACTGACTTGAGCCACTCGATGCCCCCTTAGGAGTCTTATTTAATGGAACTTTTTTATACTTCCTAAGTTATTTTTCTTCACTAGGCTGGAAAGAGGTGACTGGCATTTACACAATAACATGTCAACTAGTTAGCATGAGTGAGGTAATTATGCAGAGGGTCACCAGACACCATGGCTCCCAGAAAAGAGGAGAATTATTTTGTTCATATCACATTATGCTTGTGCACTGGGTGGTCACACTGGGGTTTCCCAGTGCTCACCTCACTGGTTCCCTTGTACATGCTGTTGTCTCCTCAGAATTCTACCCACACACATGCATTCTGCTCCATCCTAATGGAGAATGAGGCAGGATGAAATATTGGGGGCTTAATAGTTAAAATTCAAATAACCAAATCTTGGAATTTTCTCTTTACAAAAGAGGGGAGCTTATGTATATATATTTTATATAGTCTAGCCCTTTAATTTTACCCACCTATAGACTGAAGCTCGAGGAAGAAAAGTGATCTGATCAAAGCTAACAGGTAGATCACAAAGGTATTAGTGTATTAGAAGATCTAATAAGATCTACGGAAAACAAATGAGATGTGAGAGTGGTGGTAGGTGGTGGTTTTTCAGAGAAGAGGAAAAGTCACTGAGAAGACAAGATCGGAGCAAAGACTTGACAGTGAGGTAGTCCTACTAGAGATAAGGAGAGCAATGTAGGCAGAGTGAAAAGGGCAAAGACCTTAATGCAGGAGGGTACCTGGTGCCTTTTCAGAAGAGCCAGGAGGCTCGTGTGGCCAAAGTAGAGTGCCCAAGACTCAGCTCTGTGGCAGAGGAGGTCAGACAGGTGGGCATGGGGTGGGAGGAAGAGCTCCTAGAGCCAAGTGAGCAACTTGGAGGGTGCTGGCTTTTACTCTGAGTGAAAAGGAAAACCACTACAGGATAGTGAACTAGGGCTGGCATGATCTGACAACACAATTTTATGAACTCATATGTTGGTCTTTTGATATTTTGCATTTACTGGGCCATAAAGCAAGATCCAACACATCTGTGCGAACAGATACCACCTAAATTCATGAATTGAAGAAGAAACCATAACATAACACTTAGAACGGAATCAAAATGAGAAGGACACATAGCAAACCCATTATATATTTTTTTAGTGTATTGTCTTAAATAGATCAGAAAAAAAATAACTGATACAATAGTAAATGAGCTTAGCATCCAATTTAAGTAGGTGGAAAAGAGATGGAATATATTTAAAGAAACAGAAAGAAAGTATATAATAAAGCAGTGGAAAGCAATAAAATAGAACATAAAGATCCACTCAGATCACTAAAACCAAAAGTTGATTCTTTTTATAGAAGAACAATAACAAAACTTCTGGCAAAAGTGATAAAAAAAAAGAGAGAGAGAGAAATTAAAAACGTCTAATGTTATAAATGTAACCTAGAAGAAAACAGACACAAACTGTAGTAAAAGAATATCATCAACAGCTTAGCCAACGGATATCAAAACACGAGCAAAACAGACAAATTCTCAAAAAAGATATCTTTCCAAAGTTGGTCCAACATGAAATAGAAAGTCTAAATGATTGTATAAATATTACAGTATTTGAAACAGTAGTATAATGTTTCAAGATAAATACCAGGCTCAGGTTTCCAGGAGTTTCCTGCTAATTATTTTAGTTTCAGACAATTCCCCTCTGGAAATAAAATGAAAGAAAAAGTCTCCATCTCATCGGTATAACCTTGATTCCAAAGCCAGAAAAGGCAATTTAGGAAAACAAAATCATCAGCCCATGCAACTATAGGATACAGATTAAAAAGTCTTAAAATATTAAGTAATTAAATCAAATTAATGTATAAAAAATATAATACCCACAACCAAATGAGGTATAACTGAGGAAGGCAACAGGTGAATTTTAGAAAATCTAAAAATTCCATTCACCATATTAACAAGTCAAAAGATAACATCTCTATTTACATGTCAAGAGCTACAGAGAAAATATTTCATAAAGGTCAACACAAACACATGACAAAAATTCTTTATAAATTAAAAATAAAAGTGAGTTTCATTTGATAAATCAGGTCTATGTTAGGAGCATAACCTTTAAATTCCATACTATGAAAGTGTCTGGAATCAAGGATTATTTTGTAAACTGGAAGTAAAGCAGAAACAATTCCCCAGAGGCTCCTCCCTAGTGCTGAAAACTCAGGGCACATGACCTTGAGGCCCTTGAAAGCAAGAGCAGGGGCTACAGTTGGGAATATCTGATGTCAATATCTTACAAAATAAATACCTTGGTCGCTCTGATAAAATCCTCTAGAACATAGTTGCTTTTCTAAAGTAATAGTTTCTCTTTCCATCTTCACTCAGTACCAAACTTTTAAACCCAAGCAATGATTCAGATTGTGGTTTGCTTCTCTAGAGTTTTACAATCTTAATTTCAAAGATTAACATACAATTCATGGGTGGAGGAATTTGGTTTATAGGTTAAACTTTCCTTACATTTCCTTGAAATCACTGCACAGTAGAAAAAAAAATGGGGTAGAGACAGGAAAGAAGAGGGGTCACTTAGCACTTCATTTTCTTTTAACTTTTTTATTTTTTCAGTGTTCCAAGATTCATTGTTTATGCACCACACTCAGTGCTCCATGCAATACGTGCCCTCCTTAATACCCACCACCAGGCTCTAGGAAAAGAAGTGGTAGGTACACACTCCCTAATGGTTATCTTTTCTCTTTCAATGGTCTATTAACCTTCTCCTTCTCCCTGACCTTGTGAATACTGAATTCTGCTCCTACAGGGCCTAGGCTTTAGAATCAGGAAGACTTGGGATCTAGCTCTGACTTTGTCAGTAATGATGTAACTCCCTGCAAGTTTCTTGGTGTATTACTTTTCTGTGGCTGCTGTAAAAAATTACAAACTGAGTGACTTAAAACAACAGAAATTTGTTCTCTTACTGTTCTGGAAATCAAAAGCCCAAGATCAAAGTCTCAGCAGGGCCACTCTTCCTGTGTCCCAACCTCTCCTCTCACTCAAAGGCAGACTCTGTTCCTTGACTCTTCCTGCTTCTGGTGGCCGCCAGCACTCTTTGGTGTTTGGCTGCATTGGTCCAAGGCCAGCATCTTCAAATCTCTCTCTGGTCTGTCTGAACATTAAGTGTCCTCTGTGGGTGCTCAGATCTCACTCTGCGTTACTCCTTTATGGACCCATGTGATTGCACCTGGAGCTCACTTTGAATACCCAGGACATTCTCCCCATCTTGAGTTAAGATCTTTGACTTAATTAAATCTGCAAAGACGGTATCTAGAACATCCACAGCTTCCAAGGATTAGGAACTGATTTCTTTAGAGGCTGCCATTCAGCTCACTACATGTAAACCTCTCCATGTTTCTGTTTCCTTATCTGCAAAATGGAGATAAGAATACCAAACCCATGGGATGAAGGTTCTGAGGGTTAAATAAGAAACATATAATATATGAACTCCCAAATATTTCTACACAGTATGAACTCCCAAATATTTCCACACAAATTCAGCAAGACCAGTAAACAGAGCTAAAAGAAGTCTATAATTTACCCTATAAAGTTCTGAGTTATAAACACTTCTGCAACTATAAACTCTCTGCAACTCCTAAATCCTTAAAGATAGAACTAATTTTAAATTCGGTTTGATTCTGTCTAGCACATAGCCTTTCAACTTTTTTCCTGGATGTTTTGCTTGTCTGTCTCCAAAGTTCTAAGTTAACAATAAAATGATACATTACATGCTGTTCTTGTTATAAGGAGTACCTTGCCTGGAAGAGGAGATATATATAGAAGATCATCGGCACTATACTTTTTAATGGGTCAGACGTGATGGAGGAGCAGAGAAGGGGACTGTTAACTCCTCCTGGGTTTTCTTAGGGGGAATGGCCCCTGAGCTTGACAACTGGTCACTAGTGCCCACACTTTCTTTCTTTTTTTTTTTTTTTAAAGATTTTATTTATTTATTTGACAGATAGAGATAGCAAGTAGGCAGAGAGGCAGGCAGAGAGAGAGGAGGAAGCAGGCTCCCTGCTGAGCAGAGAGCCCAATGTGGGGCTTGATCCCAGAACCCTGGGATCATGACCCGAGCCGAAGGCAGAGGCTTTAACCCACTGAGCCACCCAGGCGCCCGCCCACACTTTCTTTAAACCATGCTTTGTCCATCTTTGCTAGGTTCACTACAAGGGAAATCTTGATCACGTTGACATCTATTAAAATTTTCATCTGGGCACCCAAAGCAGTCACTGGATCCAAAGTCTTTCGGATACATTTAATTGTTTTTTCAATAAATTTCTCTTGTTTTATTTTCCATAGATCACTTCTCCTGGGATGCTGGTTTCTCTGTTCAGCACAAAAGTGGCAGACAGGGCGTCTTGTGTTTTGGGATAAAAGCTGGCACAGTCTGAACTGACAAGAGGTGGGAAAACAACAACATGTCTACCAGAGGACTGCAGTAATGCTGCTCATTTTGACTTTGTTCAGGGTGACCTAGCCTGTGCCCATATGACAAACATGCAGGTGCAGAGATTCCATGGGCCTGACAAGACATGACTGCTAGAATTGCTTTCAGACCCATCCACACCAGCATCTGAGCACCAAAGCCACCATCTTCTTTCCTGCAGAAGCATCTTTTCATGCTGGTCTCCACGTTGCTAGGATGAAAGAATATAGGAAACGGTGGATTATTTGTAGCTTCTTAACATGCCTCTTTCCTCTTCCATTAACTAATGCTGCACCCTTACTTTCACATTATCATCAGATGTCCTGAAATAATAATCAAAACCCACTTGGCTGCATTGTAGGATCTTGCAATCTGAATTATTCTACTGATATTACCAAAGTGAAATCAATCCGTGGAAATCACTGAATGTAATGACCTTTCATTTTTTTGGTAATGATTTTTCATAGATCCTTCATCTTTAGTCTTAATCTGTCACATTTTCCACAGTTTCTAAACTCTGCTTTATGCCTTACTCTTCATTTTCCATGCCTCCAATGTTGTTTCAATTCCATTCTTTGTTCTCTTGCTTGTTTTTGTTTGCTTGTTCTTAATTCCTCCTTCTGGAACATTCCATCTGTTGTGACTTTGGTATTCTCTTTCTATCTTTCATTACACTCTACCCTTCATGTCTACTTTATTGTTTCTACCGCAATGCTCATTTTGGTTTTAGGCTCCCATCTCTTAGCCTCTGAAGTCCTTTGGTGAAAGGGAGTTTGACATAAGCAGACATCCTTGCTCATCTTTGCTTATGTGTCCTGTTGATAGTGCCAACTCAGTATGCTTAAAACAAAGCCCATTATCTTCACCTTTGACCCAGTCCTTTCCCTTTCTCCACATCTATTAATGCTACATGTTACTAGTCTCTCAATTAACCTGGCTTAAATATGTTTCATTCATCTGTAAATTTTCCTTCCATTTTTAATCAATTATAAAAATCTATAGAATCTGGGGCACCTGGATGGCTCAGTGGGTTAAAGCCTCTGCTTTTGCCTCAGGTCATGATCCCAGAGTCCTGGGATCGAGCCCCACATCGGGCTCTCTGCTCAGCAGGGAGCCTGCTTCCCCCTTTCTCTCTCTGCCTGCCTCTCTCTGCCTACTTGTGATCTCTGTCTGTCAAATAAATAAACAAAAAAACAAACAAAATCTAAAAAAACAAAACAACAACAACAAAAACCAAAAAAACTATAGAATCTGCTGTACATGGCCATTAAGCAAGTGACCAAATCTACTTTTCCAGACTTCTTTTCTACTGCTTAAAGATAAAACCTCACAATTATGTCAAGTCTCATAATGTTTAAGTGCATACTTTATTTAAAAAAGGAAGAGGGTGGTTTTTTTCATTATTCCAGATTATCAAATGTGCTTTGGAAAGGTTACCTTACTTGCCAAATGCCATACCTCCAGTAAGTAACAAGGACAAGAAGAGAGCCCAGGTCATTTCACGCCAAATATCCTGCTTTTTAACAATATAAAATGGTATTTTCTAGAGGTTTTCTAAGCTACAGTCTTGCCCCTCAGTATCCCCTTACAAAAATTCTTACAAATATACTCCCAAGCAAAAGCAAACACTATCTTGAACCTCTTTTGGAATCATTCCCACACTCAATCATTTCCATGCAAAATGTTCTCATCAGAAAATCCCAGGTGAATTGATGACTGCTCCATGCTCTTTTCTAACCGGAAAAACCACTTCCTGCTGCATATCTCTGGTTCTCTGTTTATACTGCTTTCCAGACACTTAGGACACAAGACACGTGTCAGAGTTATCTGAGAACTTAACTCCATTCCTCATCTAATATTCAAGTTCCCATCTTGTAGCTCTTCGTTTCTCACAGAACAGAAATGCCCGTTCCAGAGCCTTGACCACAGGAGGTGCACAATACATCTTTGTAGAGTGAATCATTAATTTGATGGGCTTTGAGGTTTCTTGTTGAAATAGTTTGAAAGTTTAAATTTTTAATGAAATCTTTCTGACATGCAAAAAGTATAGAATGATATAGTGTGTACTCTTCAGCACCCTGTCTAGCTTAGAGAGGAAATATTACTGATCAGAGTTTCTTGTGTATTCCCTAGCTAGCTACCTATTTCCCAGGTTTGAATTTAATGTGTCTCAGCCTTGTTCATTCAGTTTTTACTTTTTTCTACTTATTTATGATTCCTCCAATATTACAAATGCCCTCCCTAGCAAATGCAAATTCCCAAGGAATCAGAAAAAATGGGCAATACATTTCTCTAAGGCTCACTGAGTTTCTTAGATCTGCAGTTGGATTTCCCTTCAGTTATGTAGACTCCTATTCAGTTGAAGAATAGGTTAATGTTTATTTTTGGTCTAGAAAAACATATATGGTCAGTATCTCTGTTCCCTAGAGGAAAAACAGGAACATTTCTGTGGCAACAGCTGTTTCAGTAAGCCTGAGAAGGCTTCCTTAATTAGACCCTTGTTTCTGTACCTCACTAATATCTTTTTATCCAAAAACGAAGTATCAGTTGTAAGGTCTTCCTCTATTAGGAAAAACTTTTCAAAATATTTCTTTCTCTTTGTACTTTCAGGCTATATATATTTTTAAGTATGAGAACATTTTTCATGGAACCTAGATACTACTTACACAATCAATTATGGAAATATCAAGGAAGTTTGTGGCATATTCAATAAAATGTAATGTGAGATTTTGGATTTTGATGTTTTATTTATGTAATTATATTTTTTGCATTCCCCGTTAATTCAAAGTGTTTCTATTTATTTAAAATAATATTTTTTAAAGAATAAAATAAATATCCATGAACTCAACATAAGAACTAAATTGTTACTAATATTATATATATATATCAACTGGTGACTTTTTCCATATTTCCTTTATTATCTTTATTCCTTGAGGTTTTCCATTAATGTGTTTTTATTTTTTATAGTTTAGCCACATTTGTATATATATCCCCCCCCCCAAAATTGTGAATTTTTGCTGGTTTTGAATTTCGTAGAAATGTTATACTGTAGAGAGCCAGCTGCAACTTCCTTTTGTCTCTGCACATTAAGTACTGATGCATGCAGCCAAAGTTTAGTTTTAATTACTCTGAATTATTCCATGTTTTAATAGAAAAATTTTATTGATTTGTTTTCCTGTCTACATGTTTTGATTTCCGTACTTTCACGTTACAATTAATACTTCTGGGACACCTGGGTGGCTCAGTGGGTTAAGCCTCTGCCTTTGGCTCAGGTCCTGATCTCAGGGTCCTGGGATTGGGCCCCTCATTGGTTCTCTGTTCAGCAGGGAGCCTGCTTCCCCCTCTCTCTCTGCCTGCCTCTCTGCCTGCCTCTCTGCCTCTCTGCTACTCTCTCTCTCAAATAGATAAATAAAATCTTAAAAAAAAAAATACTTCTATCAAAATTCTTGCACATGTCTCTAAGTGCACAAATGTGCAAGTTTTTCTACTTGGTACTTGTCTTTTCTTGATGATTTTTGGGAGTTCATTGTGTTTTTTTGGTTCCATATCTTAGTTAATTTTAGGCACTACAGATAGCTTCTCCCAACTTATGGACTATCTTTCCCCCTTCTTTACAATGTTCTTTGGTAAATGGAAGTTCTTAATTTTAATGTAATAAAATTTATCAGATTATTATTTCATGCCCCCATCATATATATATTTCTATATTTCCTTCTCAGAGCTTTGAAGTTTGTCTTTCATTTCTGAGTGTTTATTACATGAAGAAATGTCTATAGTGTAAGAATGTAATTTCATATTTTCAAAATATCCAGAATTTATTGAATTTCCATTTTTTTCCCCATTACTCTTTAGTTCCACCTAGTTTTATGCCAGCTTTAAATATTTATTGGTCCTGTGACCATTCTTCTACATTTCCAATGTCTCCTGATGGTCTCCTAGTCAGGTTTTGTTAGATAATTATTCCTTAGATGAGGCTGATCTCTCTTATGCTTACTTAGTTGAACCACATAAAACTGCCAGTATTTGATTGGATTTGACCAGCAAAAATGACAATTTCATATGGTTCAAAATAAAAAAGTATCCCAACAATATCCATTCAAATGTCTTCAGCTGTAATATCCAGTACTGATCCACAAATATAGAATTCTCTCTAATATTGATCCTTAGTTTTAAATGAAAATTTTCATATCCTCACTATAGGCCATATACAGATGCCCTATGACATCTCAAACACATGTCCAGTCTTTAACTCCACATCCCTTTTCTTCTTCATCTCTCCTTAAGGCTTAGCTAAAGTATTTGTTCTTTTATTTTCTCAAACCTATCTGTATCAGCACTTAGCTTTCTCACCTAGGCAAACTGCCAGTTTAAGGATCCTTCCTTACTCTTTCCAATTTAAATTTTCTGCCATATCCAGTTGGTTTTGTCTTTTTATGATATTACAAATCCATCCATTCTTTGCTTTCCAGTTTAAACTGTCCCAGTTCAATCCCTTCTGCCTTATCACGATTATTGCCACATCTTAATATCTGGTTCTAATTTTGTGTTACTTAAAAGTGTAGAGAAAAAAAAATCAAATAAAAATGTAGAGGGATGGAGGAGTCAAGCAGATGGTGATCAAGGAGTTTGCTTTTAATATGGCCAAGTTCTTAGCGGACTGACTCTACTGCAGATAACAACTATAAAACCTGGAAAAGACATGAAAATAACAACAACAACAACAAAACCTACTTGACAGTACTAGACAATGCACAAAAATAGGCAAATTCCACAGGGAAGCAATTTTTGAAAGGTGGGAACAGCATGGGGTGTGTTTCTTATGTCTTTACAAAAACATGGAAGTAGCTGCAACCAGTGATGGGTGGAATAAAAACTTTTCTAAAAAATGCTTCAGTGTTTTTAAGTCTGAAAAACCAGAGGCTGAATTCAGGACTAAAATAGCTACTGGTGAATGAGGTAGAGATAATAGCTAGAAGCAAGTTGAAGAGGGGGAACCTCAAATTTGGTTTATAAACTCTAATAAAATTTGTGGGTGATCTCTGAATTATGCATATGTGAAGAAGACTCAAGGTGGTCCAGTTCAGAACTGATATTTGAGCTTCTACTTAACTAACTGCAATGTAATTTGCATTTGACTTCAACAGAGTGAATTTTCTTTTTTTTTTTAAATATTTTATTTATTTATTTGACAGAGAGAGATCACAAGTAGATGGGAGAGGCAGGCAGAGAGAGAGAGAGAGAGAGGGAAGCAGGCTCCCTGCTGAGCAGAGAGCCCGATGTGGGACTTGATCCCAGGACCCTGAGATCATGACCTGAGCCGAAAGCAGTGGCTTAACCCACTGAGCCACCCAGGTGCCCCAAGAGTGAATTTTCTGATCAATCAAGACAAAGATCAATACTCTTGGAGATTACAACAAAATTCATTTCCTAGATATGATCCAGAAGTATGTAACATACTAAGAACCAGGAAAATGTGAGCCGTTCTCAAGAGAAAAAGCAATTAACAGAAGTAACTTCAAAATGATCCAATGCTGGGAGGAGCATCTGAACATTTTACAGCAGCCATTAAAATTACTCTCAGTGAGTGAAAAGAAAACAGGGTTGCAAGGAATAAAAGAAGAAAAGCCTCAGTTGAAGAACAAAACTACAAAAAGAAGCAGATGGAAATTCCACAACTGAAAAATAACTTATCAGTCATTAGAATTTTACCAGATGCTTATTAGCAGAATTGAATCAAAAGAGAAAAGATAAAGTGAACCTGAAGCTCAGCTAATAGAAGTGGTCAAATCCGAAGAGCACACACACACACACACACACACACACACATATACACAAAAATGAAAAAAAAAAAAAAAGGTGGACAGATTTTCACAGACCCTTGGGACAACATCAAGATCTAACATACATGTATCACTAAAGATCAGTTGAGAGGAGGAAAAAAATGGTGCTAAAATTATTTAAAAATATAAAGGCCACAATTTTTCCATGTTTAATAAATGTAATAAACACACAGATTCAAAGAATTCAATAAACACAAAGCAAGATAAAGAGAACCAGGCTTGTCATGTCCTATTTAAATTGGTAAAAAAACAATGATAAAGAAAATATCTTGCAAGAAGCCAGAGAAAAATGACACAGTACATACAGAACAGCTTTACGAATGAATGCTGACTTGGCACAAAAACTACAATACTGACATAGAGTGGAACATATCTTTATGTGTAGAAAGAACAACCTGTCAATTCAAAATTCCATTTGAAGCAAAAACATCTTTCACTAATGAAGTTGAAAGAAAACATTTTTAGATAAAACTAGTGAAATTTTCTCCAGCAGACATACGCTATAAGATATGCTAAAGCAAATTCTCTGGGATGAAAGAAACCTGTTACCAAATGCATACTTGGATATTTAGGAAAAGTGAATACCAGGTGAAATGTAAAATTATGGATAAATATAAAAGGCTATTTTTCTTTTAATTTCTTTAAAGTACATAACTCTTTAAAAGCACAAATCATAATATTGTTATACAGAGTTTTTATGGCATACATGACAATATATATGATGACTAGAATAAAGGATATGGAGACACATGGGCTAATACATGTGTGAGATTTCTACAATTAACATGAAATGGTAGAATATCAAGCTTAAATAGACTCTGAAAAACAAAAGATTAAACAAAAAATAATGCAAGGAACTATAACTGAAGATGAATGTATAATTCTAGAAATAGTCATATAATTTAGAAAGCAAAATAAGTCAAATAACAGAAAATCAAGAAACAGAGAGTGATACAGAAGACAATAAAATAGTAGAACTATATCCAACCATGTAAAATATTATAATAATCGCAATGGTCAGAGCATCATGATTAAAAGACAGGAATTATCATAACTATATACTGCCTATACTGTGCCCTTTAAGCACAGATAGTTGCAAAATAAATGAATGACAAAAGATGTAGCAGGCAAACAGTCTAAGAAGGCTGAAGTGGTTGTATTAATAACAGAAAATAGACTTAAAAAAAATGGTATTTCCAGAGATAGAGATAACCATAATGATAAAAAAAAATTAAATTTTCAGGAACATATAACAATCATATGTGTGTGTAAATCGAGTAAGACTTCCCCAAAGAATATTGTTAGAAGGTGGAGAAGGGTCAGTAAATTATCTTCCAGTCTGAGAAGTCACTCTAAGATCAAAAGACAAAGCAAGGCACTCCACGCCATTTCCAGAGTATTATTCAGGGTAACTTACTGACAGGAGAGAATCAGAGGAAGGCAGGATCCATGAACTAAGCAGCTACTCTCCACCCAGTTCAGATTCACCCCACAGCTTTTATAGAGAGGGAGCATTGCAGTGAGGTCAAAGTGTAGCTGTCTAAAGTGGGGCCTTCTGTGTGTCACTTTAGGGAAGATCAGAATAAGTACCCCTGCATTCCTATCAGGGCTCACATTAATCTCCATAGCACCTGGAACATGTAGCCCCGAGGGAGGTTATTGTTCTGGCCTGAACAAAATGGAGGGCCAAAGATAGAGTCAGTGTTGTCAGCACTTCTACAAATATGAAGCAAAAACTGACATAATTCTACAGAGAAATGGACAACTTGATAAGAGATTTTAACTACTATCTTGGCAATGAGGTAGAACAAATAGACAATATTAGGGGGAAATAAGGTAACCTAGATGATGCTATCCACTGCCTTACTGTTGGTATTTACACACCAAAAATTATAGGGTACACACTTTTTAAAGTGTGTTTGAAAAGTTCACCACAACAGACCATATGCTTAACCATAAAATATCCTTCAATAATTTAGAAAAACTGAAATTACACATCTTTTACCAAAACGGAACTAAATTAGAAATACCTAATAAGAAGATACTTAGGAAAACAATACTTGGGTTAAAAAATTTAAGTGGGTCAGAGAAGAAATTACAAAGGAAAGTAGAAAATATTTCTAACTGAATGATAGTACATTTCAATACATTTCAATATTTATGGGATGCAACTAACTAGTAGATGGAGATATGCAGGATTATATGCCCTTATTTGAAAAAGAAAAGAAAATCATGACAAAGATTCAACCTTAAGAGTCCAACAAAAAAATTACAAGTAAATTAAAAGGAAATAAAAGTAACAGTAACAATAACAAAAAAAAATTAATGAAATAGAAATGGGACAAATGATTGAAAGAGTGATCAAAATAAAATTTTGTTCTATTAAAAATTCTACAGAATCAATCAACCTCATCTAGACTGACAAAAGAGAAAAGACAAAGAACACAAAATAATAATATGAAGAATGAAAGAGGGTTTGTTAACTATAGATCCTATAGGTACTGAAATGATAATGGTATAATATTATGAACAGTTCATGTCTTAGAAATCTTTGGGAAAATGAAGAAATTCTTGAGATAATGTTACCTGTCAAAACCTACATATGATAAAAAAAAAATCTAAGTAACTCTACATCTATTAAATAATTCGAACTCATTATCATAAACCTCTACACAAATAAAATTTCAGAGTTTCACTAGTGAATTCTATCAAATATATGAGGAAGAAATTAATCTCGTTCAGAAATTATAGGCAGAAGGAATGCTTTCTAAATCATTGTATGAAATAACCATAATAGTCACACCAAAACCCGACAGTCACTACAGATATCCATTAAAATATCCCTCATAAACATAAATATATGTAAAAAGTGTAATGCTTCATGACCAAATAGAGTTTTCTCAATATGTAAGGCAGGCATCAATCAATGTAATACGACATATCAACAGATCAACAGCAACACACGCCATTTGATTTCATATATTGTGCAGAAAAATTATTCAACACTCAGTCATGATAAATACTCTCAGAAAGCAAGGAATACAAAGAAAATTCCTCCAGCTTAAATAACAACTACGAAAAATCTATAGCTAGTATCATGTCTCATGATAAAATATTGAGGTTTTCTCCTAAATTTAGGAACAAGCAAAGATTCATACTCCTAATATTTCTATTTAAAATTGTATGAAAAGGTAGCCAGTCCAAAAAGAAAAACATAAAGGAAAAAGTAAATTATTTTCCATATCCAGAAGACTTAATTGCTTTTGTGTTATATTCCAAAGCATTTATAAAGTTACTTCAGAAACTAGTAAAGGAATTGACTATAGTTTTAGGATACAGAGTTAATGTATAAAAATCAACTATATTTTTGTATATTAGCAACAAATGTATGGAAAACAAAATAAGCCCATTACTATACAATAGCATGAAAATATTAATCATTAAGATTATATTTAATTAAGGACACACAAGAGAGGTACATGGTAAAGTATAAAATAAACAAATAACTTCTAGAAGAAATTCAGGAAGACCTAAATAAATGCAGAGATACACTACGTTCATGGATTGGAAGACTTGATATTATTATTAAGATACTATTTCTGTCCAAAGTAATCTATAGAATCAACACAATTCTAACCATTATTTTAATAGATGAAATTCTGGTATAAGTAGACATGCAAATTCCAAAATTCAAATAGAAAGGCAAAGAGCATAGATGTCCCAAATAATCTTTCAAAAGAATGAATTTAAACATTTACATTGTCTGGCTTTGATGAATCAAGTAATGGTAACCGGGAAAGTGTGATATGGACATAAGTATTGACAAACTGATCAACAGAGCAGCATAGACTTATAGTCTAAACAGCTCTTTGATTTTCAGTAGAAGTGCCAAGGCAATCCAAAGAAGAAGAAGGAAAAAAAAGGCTTTTTAACAAGTGATGCTGGAATAATTGGATGTCCACATGGAAAAAAAAATAATGTACTACTTTCTACCACACATAAAAGTAATTAGAGATGGAATATTGACCTATATGTAAAAGCTAAAACTAAAAAAGTTTTACAAGAAAATGTAATGGAATACCATTATGACTTCAAAGGAGAATATTCTTGGATCACAAAAAGGAGTAAGATAAATATTGATGTCAGCTTGAGTTAAATTAAAAAATCTTTTTATCAAAAACACCCTCAAGAAAATTAATAGGCAAATAATAGACTTGGAGAGAATATTCAAAAAACATTATCTGACAAAGTACTGGTTTCTAGGCTATATAAACTTTTACAACTTAGGAACAAAATACATGAAACTCCCTAAGATATGGGCAAAGTTTAAACAGACATTCCCAAACAAATTTATCCAAATGATCAATAAGCCCATCAAAAAAAGTTGAACTCATTAGATACATTCAAACTAAAACCATAATGAAATAATGTTCCATAGTCAACAGAATAGCTAAAAATATAAAAGTGGGTAATATTAATTATCGTTGAGGATGTAGAGCAAGTGGAATTTTCACCTGTTTTTGGTGGGAATGTAAAATGGGACACGTAATTTGGATAAAGAACTGGCATTTTCTTATAAAAATAAGCATACACATACCCAACAATTCTAATCCTATGTAGTTACTCAAAAGAAATGAAATGTATGTCCATCAAAAGATTTTTGCAATATTGGTCATAGTGTATTTATTCTAATAACCCTGAATTGGAAAAGCTGAAGTGTCCATCAATAGGAAAATGGATAGACATTGGGGAGGGTATGTGCTATGGTGAGTGCTGGGAATTGTGTAAGACTGATGAATCACAGACCTGTACCTCTGAAACAAATGATACATTATATATTAATTTAAAAAAAAAGCCTGGTATGGGTGCCTGGGTGGCTCAGTGGGTTAAGACGCTGCCTTCAGCTCAGGTCATGATCTCAGGGTCCTGGGATCGAGTTCTGCATTGGGCTCTCTGCTCAGCAGGGAGCCTGATTCCCTTCCTCTCTCTCTGCCTGCCTCTCTGCCTACTTGTGATCTCTCTCTGTCAAATAAATAAATAAAATCTTTAAAAAAAAAAAAAAGCCTGGTATAATCATACTATATTCATACAATGGAATATTCCTCAGCCATTACAAAAGAGTGAACTACTAATATATAGGACAAATAAATGAGTCTCGAAAATATCATGCTGAGTGAAAGAACCTTTACAACACTGAAAAGAAGTAAAATAAAATAAAATGGAAAATAAAAATAAAAATTACATGTTGGCAATGAAAAAAAAAAAAGAGTCAATACTGTACATATGACTCCATTTATATAACATTCCAGAACTGGCAAAGTTAACCTATAATATAAAAAAAAAAGTCTGGACACAAGTTGCTTTTGAAGTATGGGCGGTAAGGAATTACTGGGAAGTGGTATTAGATAACTCTGGTAATGTTCTAAACATGACAGGGGTTTGTGTTACCTTACTGTATGCATTTGTCAAAAGTCCACATATGTACACTTAAAATTTGTGCATTTCTGGAATGTTTGGCTTATTTCAAAACAAAAATAAACTATGATGAAATGCATGCTGAAGCACTTAGGGGAAAATTCAGTGTGGTCTTATTTTAACACATTACATTGAAGAGCATGAAAATACATGATGGTTCAGTTGGGGGCCAGAGAGATGGATACATGTGTAGTTATGTATTAATCACATTAAGTAAAATGTGCATGGTACATGGGTACTCACTAGAAAAAATTTTTAAAAATTTGCTGTGTTAAGATACAGATGTAGCGAAAAGAAGGGCCATCTGTACCCCAGTGTTCATAGCAGCAATGGCCACAGTCACCAAACTGTGGAAAGAGCCAAGATGCCCTTCAATGGACGAATGGATAAGGAAGATGTGGTCCATTTACACTATGGAGTATTATGCCTCCATCAGAAAGGATGAATACCCAACTTTTGTATCAACATGGACGGGACTGGAAGAGATTATGCTGAGTGAAATAAGTCAAGCAGAGAGAGTCAATTATCATGTGGTTTTGCTTATTTATGGAGCATAAGAAATAACATGAAGGACATGGGGAGATGAAGAGGAGAAGGGAGGTGGGGGAAATTGGAGGGAGAGACGAATCATGCGACACTGTGGACTCAGAAAAACAATCTGAGGGTTTTGGAGGGGTGGGGGTGGGAGGTTGGGGGAGCCAGGTGGTGGGTATTATGGAGGGCACAGATTGCATGGAGCACCGGGTGTGGTGCATAAACAATGAATTCTGGAACACTGAAAAGAAATTTAAAAAATAAATAAAAATGTTTAAAAAAATTTTCTGTGTTTGAAATTTTTCATCATAAAATGTTAAAAAGGGGGGCATCTGGGTGGCTCAGTCAGTGAAACATCGGCTCTTGATTTCAGTTCAGGGCATGATCTCAGGGTTCTGAGATCAAGTCTCATGTTGGGCTCTGCACTGGGTATGGAGTTTGCTTGGGATTCTCTCTTTCCCTCTCTCTCTGCCCACCTCCCAATTTTGAAAAAAGATACAAAGTACAAAGAAAGTTAGAAATTAGAGAGATATCTATAATATACAATTAAGGAGGATAATAGATCAGCTGATAGAAATGTTGGAGAACAAGTGTTCAGAGTATTCAACAAACGGGACTTCTACTGGCAGATCTAGATTTAGACAGTACAGCTACTCGAGGTTCTCAGTTTCACTGGGGCTGGGGGGCTTCTCTCTGAGCTGAGTTTGCTGTGTGGCTGGTAGACAGCCAGGCATCTCCTGAATGAAAAGAGGGGGTAGCAAATGAGATGTGTGTTTACTGTTGTTTAACCTAAGTTCAGATCGTCCTCCTCTGCTGTAGGGGTACAGTGAGGAGGTAAAAGCAAGCCAGAGGACTGCTCAAGGTCATCTTCCTCCGGGTCAAAGGACATAGTAGGAAAGAGGACAGGGGTTTGCAAAGACACTAAAGGCCTCAGGTTACTGACGCAGCTGACCTTGGAAAGGGGACCAAAGCTGTCAGTAGTTGGCTTCATGCCGCATTCCTGAGTGACTTGTGTCTACCCAAGTTAATCTTTATTTTTGAATAGCTAGCAAGATATCTCAAATACAATCAAACGGGCAATTATACAGCATCAGATTTAAATTCAGATATTCAGTGTATGCGATATGGATTGGGAAGCCATGAGAGTAAATTCCTGATAACAGCATAATTATCCCCAAATTAAGACTTAGGGGATGCTTATCATTAGATGGTAGAAAGTGTGAGAGTATTGAGGAGCAAGGGGAGTAAATCAGCAGAATATCAAAGCAGAAAAGGTAGGAGAGACTTAGGAATAAATATTAAGAGAGATCAATAGGAAAAGGACAAAACAAAACGTTGGTGGATTGTGTGACTAAGTGGTCCCTGGTTGTTTACATTTTGTGCCAGAAGGGAGGGAGTGAAAAAGGTGTGGGTAAAGTTTCTAGCCCTCTGAGCTACTGTAACAATCAATAGACCACAGATTGGGAAGCTTATCAACAACAGAAATTTAACTCTTACAGTTCTGGAGGCAGAAAGTGTAAGGTCAAGGTGCCAGGAGGCCACTGGAGGGCTCTCCTCCTGGTTCACAGCCAAGGCTCTCTTGCTGTGTCCTCACAGGGTGCCAAGGGCTGGAGGGGCCTTCTGGATCCTCCATTATAAGGTGCCATCCCACTTATGAGGACTCTACCCTCCTAGTTTAAGCATTTCCCAAAGGCCCTGCCTGCTAATAAACTTTGGGGGTTAGGACGTCAACATATGAACCTGGGACACACATTTAGACACAAATTTAGATCTTAACAGGTAGACAGAACATGGGGGAGGCAGATGTCCATCACCTGGAGGTTTTGCCTCAAAAGGAGGAAGATGAGGTTAATCACCCAGATCCCTAACCCTATCACACAACAGCCTCTTCATGAATAGCGAGGGAGCACAGCTCTCACAGGGCAAATACCCTCCTGTCACCATAAAGAAGCATCCTTTCTATAAATGTCACACCCAGGGCACCCTAGCACGTGCAGCCAACCCCAAACAATCCTTTTGTGAATGGAAATCTCAGGGACTCACGTGTGACTCATTCGATTGCACATGCCCTAAAGTGGGGGAGATGTGTCCCTTACTGTTTCAGTAAGTTGTGTTCAAAGGGAGAGCAGCCTACGCCTAATCTCTATCTGCCGTAGCTGACAAAACATATTACAACATATAAAGGAGGCAGTCAGCTGAATTACAAGAGAATCCCTTTCTTAGAAAATGACATCTCAATATAGCCTGCCGAAAGAGTGGCAGAGATATTAAGTCAAGCCAAGAAAGGAAAGCTGAAGAAGAGATGGCTGGACATTTCACATTCCTGTGTGAGGTGGGAGGGTTTCGGCGATGGAGCAGTTAACCTGAATTTACCTGGGGGAGAGTGGAGCGGGTTTTTCATAAGCACAATCATGCCTAAGCATCAAAGGGTAGAACTTCAGGCTGAGATATACATATATTTGGGGGTAAGGGTGAAGTCTACACTAAAAAACAAAAACAAAACCAAAAAACCCCCCCACAATTGTAGCGGAAAATGAATTTTGCAAAACTGAATTCAATGAGCAGAAGGCCATCGTCAGCAGTCCCTGTGTGTGATGAGGAGGACACAAACCTGTTTTATAGTCACTTACCATGTACTCAGATGTTAGGGTCCCAACATGGGCATCCCCCTCTTCAATTAAGGACTTGCTTTAATTAATTGGGTAGATAATATCTGACACAGGAAGTAGATACAGAGGTAGAATTAGGAACGCAAAAGGCTTGTTGAGGAGAAACACTTCGTCAGAAAGTGTTGGGAACAGGATTGGGTGTAGGGAGCCATCCTGCCAGGATGCAGACTGCAATGCATCTGCCAGCCTCAAGGGCGTGTTCTGGAGCAGAGCAGGCTCAGTTGTAGGACTTGCCTAGGGCAGAAATGAGATTAGGCTCTTGCGTAGTGCCTGGGGGCAGTCCTGAGCATACCCTGGGGCGGATCCTAAAGGAAGGAGCAGCTGAAGGCCATCAGCTAACCACAGCCTTCACAAGGGGGCAGTCCTAAAAGGAGGATCTGAGAGACACATCTCTGTGTATCCATAATCCCAGAGCACAGATAGGGACCACCTGCATCAGCTCCTCCAGAGCCCAGAGAATAGGTCACCCTAGGGCTCCTTTCAGCTGTTCACGCCAGAAACAAAAGCAGACGATAAGCAGTCTGCAGGAATCATAAGTGAAGATGAACCAGAAGACTCTGGAAGATCACCACAGAGCACTGTTCACCATCACCTCTAAGGGCGATCACGGAGATATCCCCCAGTTGGAGGAGGAAGAACAGACTAAGGCTTCACCCTGAATGTAGATGGGCTTTGTTGACCCAGAGATCCTAGGGTGTATGGTTATAAAACAAGTAGTACTTGCTCCTGTCTACTTGTGTGCGTAATCTGCTTGGTGCCTCTTCCTCAGGAGGGGGGCGCATACACATAATGCAGACTTCTGGTAACTCTGGGAGAGTCAAGGATGCCAGCACACAACATCAAGAAGGTTCTCATGCTTCTCCTTAGGTAAGAGTCCCAGGAATGGTGACCACGGGGAAACCTTAGGGCCAGGATGCATGCAATCAGCTGTGGAAAACCAGAGAAGCAGCCCTTTCCATGGAAAACATTACCTAGATAATAAGACATCCAACCATTTTTGTCTTTTGATGTTTCTTATGTTTAAACAGTTTCTCACTAAGTTCTATGATTACTAGAAAACTGTGATGATCAGAATGCAAGGTCAAAATAGACATTAGTGTGTCCACTCTTGATCTAGAATTTTCAATAGTATTTAAGAAGATGAATAGTATCACTTTGAAATGTGGTCTCTAAAGAGGAGGCTGACAGGAAATCAGGAAAAAAGGGTGTTTGGGGTTGAAATAGCTAAAATATTATATTTTATCAACATTTTTATTCCACAATTGCAAGGAAATTCTTGACCTTTATATTTACTTCTAGAATTATTAGGGAAGAGAAATAGGCATTAAATGTTGTGATTGTTCTATTGACTTTGGGAAATGGAGGTCAAAAAAATCACCAACAGCCATGGGGACTTTCTGAAAGGTAAACATTTTTCTATTTCACACCCTTCAAGAGGATTTCATATCCGGCTGCTGGCCCTTGTTCTCAGAAACAACCTCTGCCTTGCTCGGGTTGCTGCAAACTCTGCTCCTTCCTCTAACTCCTGTGTATCTTTCCTCATCTTCTGTCTTCCTGACTCTCCTCTACTTCTTGTCTGTTTCTTTCACTGTCACTGAGTGCCTTCCATATACATCACACAGAACATTCAACCCTCTTAGAGAACTTGGAACAGTAACAATATCCCCATTGTAGAGATGGAGAAGCTGAGACTCAGCAGGTCAGAGAGATATGCTGACATCTCTTCCCCCCCACAACATCACCCTCTGTTTCATTTGCTTTATTTGTCTGTTTATAAAAGGAGAACCACTAAGTAAATGTTTAAGTGTTATGCTGGCAATGTATTTAAATATTTTCCTGAAGCAGTGTTTTGTTTTGTTTTGTTTTGTTTTGTTTAAACTGATGGTGGACATTAATAATGTGACTTGTGAATAGGGGACAAAAAATCAAAATTAAAGCAGGAAGAAGTTGGTTTAAAATGAAGGAGTTACTCAGGGTAATTAGAAGCTGGTACGTGCCTGTTGCTAAATGAAAGAAACCAGTCTGGGGAGGAAGCTTAATGTGATTCCAACTCTATGAGATTCTGGAAAAATGAAAAACTACAGAGACAGTAAAACAGATCAGGGGTTGCCGGGAGGTTGGATAGATAGAACATGGGATTTTAGGGTAGTGAAACTATTCCGTGTGATAACGCCCGGTGAATGAGCGGCCTTATGCATTTGATAAAATGCAAAAGAACCATAGAGCACAAAGAGTGAGCCCTTAAGCAAACCAGGGACTTCAGTTAATGACAATGTACCAGTATCGGTTCACCAGTTGTGACAAATGTGCCTCACCAGTGCAAGATGTTAATCATAGGGGAGACTGTGGAGCCGGGGGAGGGTGGGGGGGGGGGAAGCAAGGATATGGGAACTCTGTACTTTCTGCCCAATTTTCTATAAACCTAAAACTGCCCTAGAAAATAAAGTCTATTATTATTATTATTATTATTTATTATTTTTTAAAAGGACTTTCTTAAAAAATAGCTGGTACAGGAAGAAGGTTGGTTAATATCCAGATACCAAATATACCCTAATTTGGGGACATATTTAAAGTTGTTAGATAGGCTGGCTGCTGCTAAATATCTGAGTCCCAAAGAATAATGCCAAGTGGCTTTAAAATCATGAACAAAGAACAAAGAGAAACGATTCTAATACAAATTTCCATTTTTCTCTATTCACTGCAGACAGCAGGCTCATGCCTTTAAGTCATGGGCAGATGGCTCAGTGACAGGTGGTGGGTATTCATATGTGCAGGACTGAATCTCATTACACTCTAACAAGAAGATCATAATGGAGACAATCAAAACCAAGTCTGGCTAATCATATGCAAGAGGCACTGATTTTTTTTTTTTCCTTTAACTCGGGGCAGGGACGTTTTCTTGCAATCTGAGAATCTGATGATGAATGTTACTTTCATTATCTTTTATTTCCTTTGTCCCTTAAAGATCTAAGTGAACCGATGCAATTTAAAAACTAATTTCCAATTACATGACAGTTATTTTTATTATTGTGTTTTCCCTCAATATTACGTAGAGGAGATCATCTCTTCTCTTGCTTATTATTATTATTATTATTATCTTGCCAGAAATCCTTTAAAAATCCCTGTAATGAAGTACGTTCTACCCTTTAAAATCTGTGCAATCGATAACAAAAAGAGTGTCAGCATAACCCACCAGCATCATCATCAACAAATTCACTGAATTTCAATACATAGCAAATTACACAGGCCTCTATTTCAGTTTATAATGTGAACTGCAGAGCATGGACCAGACTTATTTTAAAATGCATTGAAAATACTAGCAATCTCATACATTTCATGGACCTCATTTAATTAAGAATATGCATCCATGCAAGACGGTTTGGGGAGCAGAAATAGTGGAATATTGGTTTTTTCAAAATTATGAAGAACTTTAAAAATCCTTGTTGATTTTAAAATGATCACTGTGTGTGGCCTGTAAGCATCCTGGGACAGGTGCGATTTCAAGAAACTTTCATCCATAAGCTTAGCAAACCCGAAAATGCTAACACACCAAGTGCTGTGGATATACATGAAAGAAATTGAGTTAATAAATCACAGGAGAGGTAAAGGAATGACGAATGCTTTTCAGGGAACTGAGGGCTCCAGCAAGATGTCAGGGGCCAATGGAGTAAATAAGACTAGGTGGACAGTGAAATCAGATGACATTATTGAGCATTCATTATGCTCAGTGTGCTGAGGTGGGGTGAGGATAAGATAGAGGTTGGTTGATGCAAATAGACAGCATGCCAGGTAGAGGGATGCAAACATTATTTTCAGTGCATAGCTGAGGTGTCAAGAAAGAAAGAAAAGAATATGAACAATGACATAGATTACCTGGAGGTGTGTCACAGAGGGATAGTGTCCAAAGCTGGGGACTGGGCTGTCATTTCTTTAGGAAGCCAGGAACAGAGGCATTCAGCCTACATGAAGTGAGTCATAATGAAGAAAGCCTCTGTACCCTCAAGGAAAAGAACCCAGCTAATGAATTCATTCATCCACATGAAAACGTAAGGAGCAACCTTGTCTACCCTTTGATAGTTTGTAGGAAAAAGATGTTTCTAAATTCCAGCCCTGTTCATTAAGGTGGTTTGAAGTAGGGAAATACAAATATTTGATCCAGGAACCCAAAATACCCGAAATTTACATAAAACAGGTTTTCTAGTTCTGTGAAGATACTAGCAGGCATTTGGGGGGGTCGTGGGGGGAAGAAAAGACAAAACTACCTTGTATCCATACCATGAGGATTTCCAGATAGTGCTCTTTTAATTTAGATCCCCAGTCCAAAATTATAAAACATGCAGGAGAGCCAGCTTCCACAAGCAAGAGACAGCACATACAAAAAAGCAGGGATCGAATCCTGAGAATTTCCAGTAAAATAATCATGCAGTAGAAGCTATAAAAGAAATAGATTTAAAATGTTTAAAAGTATTAAAAAAAAAGATGCTGAGACTGTAAGTGGCACCATAACAAAAACACAGATCATATTAAAAAAATAGTAATAGCTGTCCCCGATGTTAAATAAAAGCATAGTTATTGAAATTCAGATCTTAAGGGATGAATAAAATTGTAGATTAGATACAGCTGAAGAAAGAATCAGCAGGAAGGAAAATTAATCCAGATAGTCATTCTCAATCTGGCAACATATTTGAATCTCCTGAAAAATTTTAAAATTTCAGTGGCCAGACAATACTGCACATCAATTAGATCAAAATCTTTGAAGAAATTATTTAGGCATCAGTCTTTCTTACAGTTCCATAAATGAGTACATTGTGAGGCTGTTCTAGCAAAAGCTATCTCAGGGAGAGAATACAAGAAACTGGTCAATGGAAGTAGCACGATCCAGAAGGAGAACATTCCCTGCCCCCCTAAGACATGAGGCTTGTTTTAGTTCTATATTTTTTTAACACCTTTTCTGTTCCCGATACCATAGATACACAAGACAGAAAAATTAAGAATTTCAAGGTGTATCCTGAAGTAGTTACCACAAAATCCAAACCTACCAATGAGCTGCTTTTACTAGGAACCTAGATGGCAGGGACAGAGTTGTGTTGCAATAGAGGATCATTCAGAAATCTCAATCAATTGGGGTTTACACCTGTAAAACTACTGTGTATTTTCCCCAGTACCTGCTCGCAGCTGTGCTGTGCTGAACACACACACTCAATCTCTGCTTCTACTCTGGCACACCTAAAAGCCACTGAGTTTCCTCCTCAACCATGGCCAGCTCTCCAGAGTCTTTATGAGTAGGTTTTCAGGTCTCCCATGCCTGTGGATCTCAGATCTTTCCCACTGGGAGAGGAAGGAATAGCCTCTCCATGAGTGGTGAACTCACCACTTTGACCCAGTCCCTCCTAACATGCCTGGACATGGCAGGAAACTGCAGGGTGGGGTGGATGGTAGTTGGTTCTGAACGGAGCCTTTCGAGGCATCTGTGGGAAGGTGGATGACTCCCAGCAGAGATGACTCCATGGTTCCAGAATGTATTGTGCTATGTATTAAGCCATTACCTTGAGTCTGGAGTTACTGGAAACATCTCACTTCATACCACTCATGGGAATAACATGAATATTATTTCATAAACCCAACCTTAAAAGTAAATTAAAAATGAACACAGCCTTAAAAATAAATTTAAAATTTAAAAAAAAATGTAAATAAACCATTTCCCCTGACGTTATCCTATTCTCTCAAGTAATAATTCATAGCACCTATTTTTAAAAATAAGCAGTGTAGTTGATTGTCATACTTTTTCAATAAACCTTTAAAATTCTTGAAATGTTGAGAAATCCCAATATTTCAAAACTATTTCTTGGAATGAATTCCAAATTTAAAGTTTAGAATGTTACCCATACTTAAAAACAGTCAGACAATGATATTAATATCTTCTGATTCACTACTTTGCTATAGTTTGCATTGATTGAATAATTCTCATTATAGATAATGGAACAAAGCACATCTCCTTGGTATACAGCTACAGAGCCCTACAATACAAATTGGTATACCATTTTCTGCATTGTACTGCCACCTACCGGCTAATATTACTATGGTACATTAGCCGGAGCAATAATTTACCTTTACTAATATTGTGATTAAAAAAAGAAAAAAAAAAATCAGAGCAAGGACAATCCAGACATTAGCACATGCCACTATTCTACCCCACTGTTCATTTATCTTGACAAAAGACTCATGAAATCTTTTTTAAAAATCACAATAAAAAGGAAAAATCCCAATAATTTCATTGACTTGTTGGGTTATTTAATAAAATCAAGCTGTACTATATTTTTAAAATATTTTGGTTAAAAAATTTTAGAATCAGTCCAAAATCTATAAAGAACTTAGCAAGCTCAACACCCAAAGAACAAAGAATCCAATCAAGAAATGGGCAGAAGACATGAACAGACATTTCTGCAAAGAAGACATCCAGATGGCCAACAGACACATGAAAAAGTGCTCCATATCACTCGGCATCAGGGAAATACAAATCAAAACCACAATGAGATACCACCTCCCACCAGTCAGAATGGCTAAAATTAACAAGTCCGGAAATGACAGATGCTGGCGAGGATGCGGAGAAAGGGGAACCCTCCTACACTGTTGGTGGGAATGCAAGCTGGTGCAACCACTCTGGAAAACAGCATGGAGGTTCCTCAAAATGTTGAAAATAGAACTACCCTATGACCCAGCAATTGCACTGCTGGGTATTTACCCTAAAGATACAAACGTAGTGATCCGAAGGGGCACGTGCACCCGAATGTTTATAGCAGCAATGTCTACAATAGCCAAACTATGGAAAGAACCTAGATGTCCATCAACAGACGAATGGATAAAGAAGATGTGGTATATATATACAATGGAATACTATGCAGCCATCAAAAGAAATGAAATCTTGCCATTTGCGACAACGTGGATGGAACTAGAGGGTATCATGCTTAGCGAAATAAGTCAATCAGAGAAAGACAACTATCATATGATCTCCCTGATATGAGGGAGAGGAGATGCAACATGGGGGGTTAATGTGGTAGGAGAAGAGTAAATGAAACAAGTTGGGATTGGGAGGGAGACAAACCATAAGTGACTCTTAATCTCACAAAACAAACTGAGGGTTGCTGGGCAGAGGGGGGTTGGGGGGGGTTATGGACATTGGGTAGGGTATGTGCTATGGTGAGTGCTGTGAAGTTTGTAAACGTGGAGATTCACAGACCTGTACCCCTGGGGGAAAAAAATATATATATATATGTTTATAAAAAATAAAATTAAAAAAAAAATTTTAGAATCAAAGAAGTAGAGAATTCCTAGAAATAATTTCTTATGTTATTTATTTATTTTAAAAATATTTTATTTTTGATTAATCTCTGCACCCAACGTGGGGTTTGAGCCCACAATTCCGAGATCAAGAGTGACACACTCCTGCAACGGAACCAGCTAGGTGCCCCAGAAAAAATATCTTTAAATTTGTCATTCTGCATATGAGAAAACATAAGTCCGGAAAGAAGAACATATAAGCATTTGTTGCAGGCCTCATAGCTAGTTGGTAAATTCAGATGAAAACCCCATGAATTGTGACTCATGGCTAGAGATTTTTTTTTTTTCTGCAATTTGGCTTTACTAGCTGAGAAAATTGTCCCACTACTTTATTGGAGAAAGCATCACGAAAATAATTAGATGAGAGATGAGGTTAGCTCAATCGTCATTTTATGAAATAAAATCAAAGATCTCTTGAAACAACTATGTAGACAAAGGTTTGGTGTATGGAGAGCAGAAGGGGGTTTTGGAGGGACATGAACTCAAGATAGTGTGCAATAGCTCAAAGTGAAGCTCGTTAGTGTCATACAACCAGTATTTCATTAAGACAAAAGATATCTATCATTGTTGCTCTATTTGTAGTTCCATGAAAGAAAAACACTCTGTAAAACCCAGGAATTATATAGGAAAAACAGAGCTAGGTTGAATTATGTTAGTTTTAATACCTGATCCTACATTGAGGAAAAAAAAAAAAAGGAAAAAGACCGTGTCCTGGTGAATTTGCTTCCTAAGAGTCCAGTCTCACAAAACGAGACAAGGGTATAGATTCAGTGACACAGTCACCCCAACAGGATGGCTAAATACCTGTGGGACACACCGGTGCCCCGCCTGCAGAATTATTGGAACATACAATCCAGTATTTTTTAAAAATTATTTTTATTTTAAAATTTTTATTATTTATGTATTTATTTATATTTTTTATCGACATACAATGTATTATTTGTTTCAGGGGTAGAGGTCTGTGAATCGTCAGTCTTACACAATTCACAGCTCTTACCAGAGCACGTACCCTCCCCAATGTCCATCACTCAGCCACCCTATCCCTACCTCCTTACCTACCACCCCCCCAGCAACCCTCAGCTGGTTTCCTGAACAATCCAGTATTTCAAAACAGTTACTGGTGTATACCGGAATACATAAGAATCAAGGATAAGAAGTCATTAAAAAGAAGACAGTGGGACCAATATGTAGACAAAGTGTTCAAAATCCAAAATGCTGAAATGTTCGAAATGGGCACAGCTGGCAAACAAATGACTCAGCTGAACACTTGCAGGATTTCCTTTGGAAATAAAATGGCAATCTATCTGTCCCAGGCTGGGCACGGTAAGGTCTCTGCTCCACTCCCCAGCTCTGCTCTCAATACCACCTTTTCTGTTTCTGCTGCAGCAAAATCAAGCCTGCGAGAGTTCAAAGAGCATCGTGCCCCTTCCCTCCTCCCATCCTTTGATTATAGGTTTCTACTGTGCAGTCAGTCCTCCTTTCATTCCTGGGGGAACCCTACTCTATGCCCTCTACAACTTGATCTCCTTCCAGAAGTGGAGAGTACGGGGCTCTCCACCTCTAAACGCTGGGGAACTTGGATGAAACTCTTAAACTCTTTGTGCTATCTGACAAAAGGGGACAAGGAGAGTGCGCATGCCAGGAGGTTTCTGTGAAGGTTCCAGGTGATCACATAGAGAGAACACATATGATGCCTGGTAAATTCAAAGATCTAGAAAAAAGACTAAAATAATTATTTAAAATATGATTAATATTATTCTAATGCTATGAATATATGCAACCACTCATTCAGAGAGTCTGAGCTTCTGGACAATGCTGTGATCTGGCACAAATGTAGCCTTAAAACAGAAGCCTTCCCCATTAAGATGACCTGTTAGCCGCAGAGGAGAGGAGAGCTTGGGGCTGGGGGTGGGGGAGAGAGGCACAGATGGCATAATTAATGGGCTCAGATCGCCCTCTGGTGGCATCAAGGGGGAAGTGCGAAGGGCAGGAACCATTGTTCTTGCTCACCTACCAACACCCACTCAAGCTCCACCCCAAGCCAGTGTCTCTGGAGGGCCCTGGGCTAAGTGAAAATAGTATCAAAATATGGACATAGAACATTCACTGAGCTAGGTAATTCTTCAAGCTTCTCCTTTCCAACTCCACCCTGCTGATAACCTACTCATTGGTTTAAGACTGAGTTAAGAGTCTCCTTGTCCCTGACCTTGCTTTCCCAAGCTGAATTAGATAAATGTCCATGTTCCCAAACTAGGGATGCTGCGGATGCAGCTGTGGAAGCTCTTGCATATCTACAGAGCCCTCCCCTCCTGCAAGGTTTTGCCCAAAATCCTGGGGACAAAGCATGTCCCCCTTACGCTCAGTTAAAGAAGGAGCCAAACACATCCACACACCAACAGCCAGATTGCTCAGGTTGTGACAGGTAAGGGGCCGGGGCTCCCAGAGAAAGCATCAAGATGACACAAGCATGGGGCAGGGGTGCAGTTGGGCCGTGGAGCTGTCTCTGAGGACAGAAGTTTTGAGGGGACACCTGTAAAATGAGGAGGAGCTGGTTAGAAGAGTTTACAGTAGAAATGGATTTGAAGATAAAAAGGGGATCCAACAGACCCAAGAAGAAATGGGTAGATTTGCTGGAGACCGTGAGGCTTTTGAGGTGATGCTGATAAAGTCAGTTGGTTTCACAAATGCCCAGAGCCCAAGATGATGAGTTGTGTGTCTAGACTCTTATCCATGGGCATTCTACCATGACAGGTTTTACCTAAAGTAGACTGCAGTTGCCTCTATTTCGAGAAACTCTTTCCTTCCTTCCTTCCTTTTGCTTTCCTTCCTTCCAGAACCACCCATGTGGCTACTTGGGGAAGAACATTCCAGAAGAAGGGAAAAACAAGGACAAATGCCCAAAGGTAAGAGCATGCCTTATTTGCTCCAAGAACAACTCAGGCCCATATGGCTGGACCAGGGCTCTTTGACCAGATATAGAAAAGCTTATTTGGGGTCTTCTAACTCCCACACCATTGTTTCCATGGTACTGATCAAATCAGTGTGAGGATACAAGAGAAATTACTCAGAAGCAAGGCATAGTTCCTGTGGTTATTGTCAGGTCAGAACAATAACAAGAGAGCATTTGTGAGGAGAGGATATTTATTTGTTTGTTTGCATGTTTTTAATAAGGTCATTTATTTCTCTGGATCTCTCACTGGACACTAGATCATTGCCGAAGAACATTCTGGTGCTGAATATAATGCCTGTGGGAGCTCAGAGTGTGGGTGGTTTCGTGGGCAGGAAGTAGGGGAGAGCCATGTTCTATTGCAAAAACAGTCGAATGCCACAGAAACATTTTCAGATGTCAGGTACTCAGAGCAGAGACTGCTTTGGACTGAATGTCCAGATCCCAGCATAGTGTTTGGCACAAAATGGCTCAGTAAATTGGGACCGAAGTTGGTTGAAGCAAATAGGAACATTTTGTGGATCTAACATGAGATCGATAATCCAGCTGAGGGTTCCCAGTGAGTGTTTCTAGGCAGGAGTGTTGAAGGAGCTTGTTTGTGCCGTGAGCCCTGCTTCTCCATAACCGAAGCTTTCAAGGAGGCTGTGCGCTTAGCCATTTTCAAGCAGAGCAGCTGGAGTTGGGGCTTGGAATTCTTGCCCCGCCCACACCTTGCCCACACCTTGTCCACAGCCCGCAGCTCCAGTGGGTTCCACTCCCAAATTATTCCAGTCCCCGCTGGTAACCACCAGCAGATGCCTCAAGAAGAGAGGGCTTGTTTGGTTTGGCGGTAAACTGAACGGGTTTCTGAGGTTTCTCATTGCTTCCCACCCGCACCACCCACCCCAAAACCCCTCCCATAGGAAACCTGATCATCCAGCTACGTATTGGAGAAAACAAGTGGCGAAAACCAAGTGCTTATAGATCTATGTGCTCTGGTCTGAGCTACCACAGAAAAATTTGCAGCAACCAAATGAGTTACAGACACACAGAAAATGGGACTCCCTCGAGTGTGGTTATAGAAATGCCAGCTCTGGTTCATGCATTCACTTCTGGAATGACTGGTAAATGTCACCGTACAGAAAGTTTTAGGTTTTTTTCATGACACAGTCATTAGGTTTCATTCATATATATATATATATGTATATATATACACACATATATATGTATATATATACATATATATACATATATATATTTTCTTTTTTTTTCCCATCAAGTTGTTCATCCTGGGTATTGGTGTTGTACTGGTCTTCCCGCTAACACTTGGAGTCATGGAAGGTGAAGGACGAAGGACTCTGCCACCCCCGGCTCTGCTTCTGCCCTTCACTGTTGCTTAACCAGGAGCAGGTCATTGAAGCACTTTGCTTCTCTGGAAAATGGGCATCATAAGCCTCCCTCCCAAGGCAATATTAAGGATCTATGTGGCCATCAGAACATGTTTTAAAATAGAAATAAAAAAATAATAAAAAAAAGATTTTACATTTCTGAAATGATATATACTTGTCAAACATTTCTCTGGTCTTGCCTTGTTTCTCTTGAGTCTTCTTGATTTTAGACCTTGGTCATGTTTCATCACTACTTAAAGACCAGATGCCTTTTTTTTTTTTGAGAGCGTGAGAGTGAGAGAGTCCGTAGATGCAAGTGGCTGACAGGGGACGGAGGGAGGGAGAGTCATAAGCAGGTTCCATGCTCAACGCTAAGCCCTACAGGGTGCTTGATCTCATAACCCTGAAATCATGACGTGAGCTGAAATCAAAAGTCTGAAGCTTAACTGACTGAGCCACACAAGAGCCCTTAGAGACCAGATGCTTCACTTAAACTGATGGAAATGGAGATCCCCAAACACTGATTTTGAAAGAGACAAATGATAATTTTGTGGTCCTATCCTCTTTGGGGTCCTACCCTCCCTATTTCCCAGGATGGAGAAAACATATCCCCCCACATGAATGACAGGCATTAAAATACAAACTTTCAATAAACCTCTCAAGTTACATCTTAAAAAGTTCTAGCAGGCAAAGTGTCTGATTTTGCATTTCCCAAGAAGTTTTACAATCTCCTCTGTGCACAGTTATCAGACCAAGAGGCAGCACAGAGAAGAGGGCAGACTCTGTCCCTTATACACTGTGTGACTGGGCAATTTTTCCCCAAATCCCAGCAGCTGCACTTTTGTCATGTGTAAAATGGGGATGAGAACCATTCTCTCATGTCCCAAGAATTATATGAGATAAGGATGTTTATCACATGTGAACTGTGTCATGAAACCCAGAGAGTTCATTTCAGTTACTTTTGTTTAATTTTTTTTAAATACATTGCTTTTAAGAGGTACTCATAAGCCACACTATAAGTGATGACATTAAAGATGAAGCTGAAGTTTCTCTTGACTATTTCCCTGCGTACTCTTCATCATCTACTTAGATTTAAATAAAAATAGAATCCAGGGGCACCCAGGTGGCTCAGTGGTTTAAGCCTCTGCCTTCAGCTCAGGTCATGGTCTCAGGGTCCTGGGATCGAGCCCTGCATCAGGCTCTCTGCTCAGCAGGGAGCTTGCTCCACCCCACCACACACCTGCCTCTCTGCCTATTTGTGATCTCTCTCTCTGTTAAAAAAAAAAAAAAAAAATCTAAATAAAGTAGAATCCAGTTTTAAAATCCAGGCACCATGTTTGGTTCAAGTGCAAGAGTGCAAGGTCAGAGTCTTTTCCTTCTTTTCTCCGAGAGCTTACTGGGTTTGGAAAAAGGATGGAGTGCTCTTTCTGCCAGAAACCCCTGTTTTGCTCTGGTCAGGAGACACTGACAGTGACCCACTCTGCCAAGAGGACCTGCGGCAGGTCCACACATGAACTCCCAAGGTCACGGGACATAGTTGCCAGCCCTCATCCACACAGACTTTCCCTTCCTTGGTCCTGTCACCTCAGGCGGCAGAATTGGTCCAAGACTGGGGGTTCTGTATCTGAGGAGAACCTCAATCTGTCCCTGTCAGGCTATCTTAGTGGAGCCACTGTTTTCTTCAACCCTCAGAGACACACAACTCCCAGACCACCCCGTTGCCCCCGGATCACACTCACCTCCCTCACTGTCTGCTCCAAGCATCCTGAACAAGGACCTTGAGCAGGTTCCTAAAGAACAAAAAACATTGTTTTTCGTAAGTGATTCCTGCAAGAGAGGATAGAAAGAGAGCAGAATAAGGAGCGCAGCTGGGCTGTCGTCCCACCTGCAGGGATATGTGACAGATTCATCTGTCCCACGAAACTCATACACAACCAACAGCACACTGGGTGATGTCTGTAGTGAATTCCTTATATCTGCCTTTGTCCAGAAGTAACACAGGGGGAGAAGGAGACTGCTGGGGATAGAGACTGCTCAACAAGACACAACTACTATTTTTGGAATTATCTGGAACCTTCCAGAGATCGTGCTCCTGGCTGAAAGGAAAGCATGTCTTCATAATGTTAGACGGACTCCCTTCCTTTCATTGCCTGTGTTACTGGCTGATGCATCCCACCTGCCTGCCGGTTTCCTTTGTGTTTCCGCCCTCTAGTGTTTGACATCAGATACTACACATTCATCCTTCCTAGCATTAAAGGCACTTGAGACTCACCAGCCTGAAAAAGCTAAATACGACCTTTGGTATAATATGGTTACTTACATTTCTTCATTTTAAGATGTCAAAAAGTCAGGTGACTTCTTTGGCATACAGGTGTATCATCGGGAGAGAACAAAGAAATAGAGTTTTATTAAAAAAAAAAAGTCCTCATCTTGTGACATTCTCTTATCTCTGTCCAATTTCATCAATGGCATTTCCCTTTCCATTTCAATTGGATTTAACAGAGGAATGTTGTTGCTTTTCTTCCTGTATTGGCCCTTCATGTTACTTGCCAACCCCGATCCTTTTGCATTTAGTAATTCAGCAATTTAAACATATGCCTTAATTTTATCAGTGTTTTAGATTATTTTCCCATTTTGAAGAATGAGACTTAATTCACTTTTTTAAAAAGAAGAAGGCACAAAATGGTAACAACTCACCTCTGCGTTCAGCCTTGGTGATGACCTTTGAGTCCTTACATGAACCATACACGAGAGTCAGTGAAGGAGATAGAGGCCTTTTTCATCTAAAGCTCATATTTCTGACTTACATGTATTCACTGTGATAAAACTTCTATTTCCATCACACTGTGGTGAAAGTATGTGGTGTGAACATAGGACAATTTGGGACTTTGAGGATTTGCTTGCGGTTTGATATCTTCTAAGAACTACTTGAAAATCTTAAAAACCAGTCTGTGATGAGAGGTCTGTGTTCTTTTGACAGAATCCAATGTTAATTTCTAATGAATCTACTTTATAATTTATATTGTACATATATTCCGTGTGCGTGTTTATCTTTGATCAATTTGAATTCACAAAGACTATTACTTGGGAATTATTTTCTTTCTATTATTCCATTTTTGCTCATTTATTTTCACATATTACAAAAATAATTAGTGCCCATTGTGGAAAACTTGAAGCTTTAGAGAAACACAAAGAATAAATAAGTTACCTCTAATACAAAAAAAAAAATGGCCATTCCTTTCAGAACTTTGTGTATTTCTCCTTCCATGATTTGGTATCTATGTGTGACACATATGTATGTGTTAGTGTATGATGAGCTGTGTGATACTTTGTAAACTGAACTTATATTTAATAGTCATGGGTCACTTTTTTTCATGCTTTTCAAAATTCTTTTTTTTTTTTAAGATTTTGTTTATTTATTTGACAGAGAAAGAGATCACAAGTAGGCAGAGAGGCAGGCAGAGAGGCAGGCAGAGAGGGGAGGAAGCAGGCTCCCCACCAAGCAGAGAGCCTGATGCGGGGCTCAATCCCAGGACCCCGAGATCATGACCTGAGCCAAAGGAACAGGCTTAACCCAGTGAGCCACCCAGATGCCCCTCAAAATTCTTTAATTAGAGGGTCAAATAATATATTTTCTGGTCCTTAAAATATATTGCTAAACTGCTTTCCATCAAGGTTACATTGTTTATACTTCCACACATTATGCATTGTGTCCATTTCCCCACATCTTTGCTTCCAAATGGTATCATAATTTTTAAAACCTTACCCACATAAGTGACAAAAATTGTTTCCATTAGCAATTTTAGAGGCAGACATGTGATTAGAAATGAGCTTTACTGTTTTTCATCTAATTGTTGTGTGTGTTTATTTTTTCATATTTTAGAACGAATTTACTTTTCTTGTCAATTTTTATATTAATGTATTCTTGTTTTCTTGTGAATTTGTAGGTTCTCTTTATATATAAAATAGAGTACGCGAATAATAGCAAGGAAATCTATAAAGCCAAAGCAGTTAGAAATAAAAGCAAAAAGTACCAAAGTCTCAACCAGAGTGCCTGTGTTCAAGGTGGCCCACTAAGTCCTTAACGTATCATCATGAGTTTTAATATTATACCTAATGAGGTCCTTTTTTTTTTATTTTGTTCCTCCTTCAGAACCATCAGCTGTTGGTATACCAGATCTCTGTTGCCTGATCACAATATCCAATTTTCTTTTCCTTTTGGTTTTCTTTTCTTTTTTTTTCTCTTTCTTCTTCACCTTCATCTTATTTTATTGTTTTTTTTTTTTTTAACCAGTAACTTTAAAAAAAAATAATCTCGGCACCCAATGTGGGGCTCAGATTCACGACCCTGAGATCCAGAGTCTCATGCTCTACTGACTGAGCCAGCCTGGCAGCCCTTTTGTCTTCATTTTAAAACATCCTTTCAGCCTTGTCTTGTACCTCATTTGAGTTTTTTTGCAGTTGGTCCTTTTGAAGTATCTAATTCTGTTTATAATGATGTTATACTACTATTTGTATCTAGTTATTTTCTTCCTTTTTGTAACTCTCCTTTCTTTTCACTGTGCTAGCTTATTTCATTTTTCTTTTGTATCTTGATTTATAAAAACCATTTTGATTTCACTTTTCTAGATGCCATGAAATGCTATCTGAAAGTGTTTCTGCTTCCCATAGGAATTTATATTTCTTCTTCTGTCCTTCTCATGCTGTCTCTCTCCTTCTATGTTGTAGGATATTTTGAAGTTCTCTTTTGTTGGTGACATTTATCCCCAATAAAGTCAGCTATTTTCTTGTGACTTAGGCAAAGATAGTGTGATCCTGACCTTGCTTGGTAGATCCTTTTAAGTCACCTTCTTACAGCAAAAGTTAAAGCATCATTATCAGATGATGATCAGATGATGCAGACTGCTGCTATCAACCCATTGCTCATGCATCTGAGAAGTACTGGAGGCAGGAAATTCATCTTCATCCAGAAACAGCAGCATACAAAGCTAGTCTTCCCAGATGTGGACTTTTGTTCAGGCCCAACTTCTCCAAATATTGATTTAGCTGTATCTGATCTCCCTCTGCTATTGCTACCAGCTACATTGTTAGTGTCCTGATCCATCAGGGAAGTCCCATTAAGTCTAGGAAATGAATGCCTCATCATGGAGATAAGCAGCTACATTAGTGAAAAGCTGAGTTGAGGTAAATGTCGGGAGCCCAGAGAATGGGGTTTGGTTTATGCACAGATGCTCTCAGCTTTCTCCCAGGTGCCTCTGCGTGCTGTTAGACTCTGGTCATCAAGAGTTCCCACAAGAATGGCACCTCCTGCCACAGTCCTCCATCCCTGGTGACTGTGCTGACTTCTTTTCCCATCTTTGAGCTCTTCATGCTTTGCCTTTTGCTGCAGTACCTCTTCATGTGACAGTTGTTTTCTTGTTGAGGTTATTGGTTGTTTTTTTCATCTGTTCACTCAGTTGAGGATGGAGGAGACAAATGTAGGTGGCATTGTCACTTTGTTTCCTTGTCAATCTTAGAGTTCCTTTGGATGCTAACAGTTCCATTAGTAGAATCTTAGTCTGAAGATCTTATGGATAAGAGCCCTTAGTTCATGTTTTAAGGTACAGAAGGCCTTTTCTCCTCTAGGGAAGGTCTGTTACTCCAACAGATGTTCTCCTGCAATGACTCTGGGGATCTCTGATGAACCAGGAGACTCACTCTGAAGAGGGCTATCATGGACAGCCTCACAGTGTCTGTCTCCTTCCCTTAAAAGGAATCCAGCTATTAATCCAAACTTATCATGTCCTTCAGAGTCAGGGCTTTCCCAAATCTCCATCCTCAAGACATTATCCATCCCCATTCCAGACACACTGGTGCTCTTCCGGTCCTTTTTTTAACCTTAGAGCCTTCCATGTGAAATCTGAGTTGTCTTGAGCACCAAAGAATGTCAGAAGGAGAAACATTCCCCTCACTTTTCACTCAGCTGGCTCTTTCTCATTCTTAAGATCTGCTTGGAAACATGACCCCATTGGAGAGAAGTCCTCTTATCACCCTTTCTAAGTTAACCCTTCCATCTTGCTATCGAACACAACACCTTGTTTTTGTCCTTATGGCCCCCATCACAATTTGCAAGCACAGGTATCCTGTGGTCCCCAATTTCTTCCTATTCTAATTCCTGATGCCAAAACTCAAAACCCAAGTACATGTGAAAAATTTCCAGATATATCATTTGCATCTAAACATTCCCATCTTACTATTCAAAAGGTAGAAGCCAATTATATTCAGATAAAGTAATATCTTTCACTAAAAAACTCCTGAATAAGATAGATTTGATATTAAAACACACTCGTAGGTAACTGTTTTATTTACTTTTTAGTTCTATCGCTCTACTGTGAGGGCAGGATCTATTTCATTCACTCTTATGTGCCCAATGCTTTGCAAAATAAATGCATGAATACATGGATGAATGAATGATACTTGCCCAGCACACACTTTTTCTGCCATTCTACCTTTTCTCAGAACTTTTCCTCATGTAACCAACCAGACTTGGTTGCACTGTGATTACTGGCCTTCATTTACGGTGTATTGATTTATTGATTTTAGTTTTGGTCACTTTGGTTTCTAAATGGATGTATTGACATAGAAACTGATAGGCATATGGGTAGAGAGAAGTTCCTGGTTTCAGGATAAATTTAATGCACATTTATGTAAGCATTACCCATTTTTATGGTTAAAACGTGCTGTGAGAACAGGAACTGGGGAGGACAGTGCTGAAGCAAATTCTTTTTACCCACCTTTTGGGGGACTGTTTTCTCTGCTTCCAAGTTTGATGCATGTGACATCTTGCTCATCTTTCTCTTCCTACTCCATCAATATTTCATTTAGTAGAAATCTCCCTGGAATTTAGTATATGGTCTTCTCTTAAATTTGTGATGTCACCAGGGTCTGGCTTTTTGTTTGTCAGAATGAACTAGAAAGGAAGCACCTAAAGCAGAGAGAACAGGCACATCTAGTCAGCCATCATGGCAGTCCCAAATTCCAACACTGAGGCCAGCATTTCATTGGGTCAGGCATGTCTTTAATTGTGATCTTGAAAATTATGTGTCTTTTCTTATTATTCAGTTGAACTTCAACATTATTTCCTAGAGCAAGAGTGAAAGAGGAGATGACATGATTCACTGCCAAGGGACACAGTCTGACCATCTAATGACACAGATCAGAACTGACTTTCTATGGTGTGAAGGTCGAAATGCAGAGGGAGCTTCCACACAGCTGCAGAAAAGGGAATGCAGGCCAGCTGGCTTGTCCTAAGGACTCAGAAAGAGGCCAATTGTTTTCCCTCATTAAAATTTCTGGATGCAGAAGTCAATTGGGGGTTTCCTTAGAAAACACTGTTAGGTAGAAAAAAGAACCCAAACTTTTAGATCTCAGCAGGGAATGAGTAGAGTCATACTGGAGAATAAACTAAGCTCCAAGGGAACAGGACTCCTGGGGATCTTTGTAGTCATGAAATGGTGTTCCGGAGTTACATCCAGGCCCCAAAGCCCAAAAGCCATTCAAGCAGAAAGGCCAACTGTGAAAGCAAATGGCTTTCATTTGGGTAAACACACATTGTAGAGAAGTGTTGGGTGGAACTCACTAGACGCTCTTCCAAATAGCAGTGGTGGTGGAATGAGGCAGCTCTGCAAATCTCCTCATGTGACTTGATGTGGGACAAAGGACTGTGTTACAATGATTGGAAAATCTGGGGGTTACGGAGGCTTTCCAAGAAATATTACAACACAGATAGAAGCTGAGCACTAAGTCAGCCACAGGATAGAGAAGAGGAAAACAAAAGATCGTGGATTGGTATCTACTTAATCATGAAAAATTTTGAGAATTTTATGGTTCCCAGAAGATAATCTAAAGCGGTGAAGTCAGAATGTGCAAGTTTGGCTGTATAAAGGTCACCTGAAAAGAGCTTTTAAAAAATACAGATTTCTGGGTTTCATCCAGACTAATTGTATTAGGGATTGGTTTATACTTCTTTGCATTTTCCCACCATTTTCCAACCTTATCTTCTTACTACTGCTTTCACCGTTTGACTCCTCTCCTTAAAAGCTTATCATGATGATTTCCTTTAAGGCCATGATGCGGTAAAATGGACTAGACTTATGCTTTACTGTAAACAGCTAAAAAACACAACAGAATATATGAAATAACTATTTCTAGATATCAGATAACAGGTGTCAAAGAGCTATCCCCTGGGAGACAAAACAGATGAGCCGAGCCTTATCAAAGTCCTGGCTTCCTGTTGGCACCCATACACTCTGGATGGTAGTACAGAGGAGTGACCCCAAGCCCAGCAGAGCTGTCTTGTTGAGGTGCATTGAGTTCAGTTCTGTGAAGCTGAGGGGACTGGAAATTGTGGGGCTGAGTTTAGGGTAGAAGGGAGCTAGACAGAAAAATAATCCCGGAAATGTCCACAGAGTTTCCCCCTTGGGCCTGCATATTGAGCCACCCATGCATAAGGTGAAATTCCATGAGCCCAGGCAAAGAAGGACCAGGATGATACAAGATGAGCCATTACAAGCTCACACAGAGTTGGCATATATTGCAGATCTTAAACCAAAAGTGACAGACCTTGCTAATCCTTCAGCCATTCAGTAGAGACCTCAGATGAATCACATTTTAACAGCAGGATTAAATTATCCTTAGAGTAAAAGCTGCGCTAGACCCAACCTAGCAAAGCTTAAACATAATTCTCAAAATACTCCAGCTATTGGGTAGCTTAATCATTTTCCAGGAAAAAATGTCCAACATTCTGTTAAGAAAAAGTTCCAATTCTTAAACATATGATATTTGGAATGCCCAATATATAATAACAAATTACAATACATAAAAAAAAAAAGAAAACCAGGAAAAGTGAACCATAACAAGGAAAAAAGTCAATATTTGATAAATTATTTAATAATAAAATATCTAATCTGATTTCCAGTTCTTCTGAGGTTAAATCTGATAATTTGTGTGTTTTTTAATTTAATGAATAAAAATCATAATCTCCCAATTTAGATTTAAAAAAATTTACTGAAGTACAATTTATGCACAATATTAATTTTAGGTGTACCATATAATGATTCAATTCTGTACATTCTTCAGTGCTCATCACAATAAATGTGCCTTAATCCCCTTATTTCTGTATTTTTATTCTTTTCTAGGACTTTTATCTACATTTCAAATGACTACTAAATGTTTTACACATTTCATTTAGGCTTTTTTTTCAATTTCCTCAGTATCTTAGATGCTTTCTTATATTTATTCTTAATATTGCCCAAGTTTGTGTTTATTCTTGTCCAATCTAGCCAGAGATTTTAATTATTTAAAAAGGAAAATTGTTTTGTTGCTTACCTCAATTCTTTTCCTTATTTAATTTCTGTACTTTTTTCCTTCTTTCAACATTTTTCTGTGTTTGCTCTCATTTTTCTCTTAATTTGAATGTCACATTCATATATTTTTAATCTAAAAAGTGAAATAAAGGTATGACCATAGGGAAATTTTTAAGCCAGTGTGTTCTAGAGACCAGATTTTCAACTCTTTTGGATTTATCCACATAAACGTGTTACTACTCATTTGTTCTCTTATACTCACCCTGCTTTTTATAGATACATATACAAACCTTTAAACAAATAGCACTGTCATAATTTCTGGATATGGCCAGAATAAAACTGCCTCTCGATGGTTCCACATTAGTTCTATAAATGGAGAAAAAATAAATTATTATGACAAGATTTTTCTCTGGTTTGTATTTTCTTCTGATATATAGGCAATCAAAGATTTTTTCTTTAACCCAGACAATGTTGTTTTGCAGGAAATGGTGCAGAAAATTGGTCTAGTAATTAAATAAGATGGTTTGTGGTTGGCATAAAACTTTCTTTTCACAAAGTGGTATGAATAGTTGTGAAAGCACTCTCTTATTGGGGAAATCATCTTTTTAAAATAGCTTAGAATAGATCCTGATCCTTGAAGAGCTTTATGACTTCTGAATAATTAAAACATTATGTTTTGGTAGTTGAATAGACTGATCCTTGGTCCAGCTGATGGTAGAATGCAGGGAGACAGGAAAAGGAAGTTGCGCATCTAGCTAGTGTCTGGATCCATTTCTGTGGCAAAGCTCAGCAGGTGTTTGGAGGCTGCTACAAGTTCCAAATACTTTGGGAAAGGTTGGCTGCCAAATTAGAACTGAAAATGAACACACCTGTAAGGAGGCAGAGACAGCTAGGATTTATTCAAGTCTCAAGTTTGCCATTATATAAATGGTGTCCTGGCCAAAATACCCACATACTAGCTGCATGTGCAAGAATCTTAATACTTCATTCTTGTAGTGCTGGGTTTCTTAACATGATTACTCTTGATGATGTATTAAATACTGTAAAATGAAGGTCATAAGGTATAGGCTGCTGATCTCAAAAATTAGAATTTTCCATAAGAAGATAAAACATGGTAGATGGAGATCTTGTAAAGCCGCATGACTCACTAAGAAGATAATGGATTTTGGAGGTTATCTAGATAATACTAGTGTTTTTATCTCTGTCTGCCAAATCATCCTCTTTCCATATTTCAGTTTTCTCACCTCTAAAATGGAAGTAAAGTTTTTTCAGTTTGACAAATCGATGCAAAAACTGCTTTCCAAATGTCATGCAAATATTAGCTAAGGGAAATAGATAATTTTCAAGATTATATTACTCCTCAACAATGTACGTTTTTGGTTAAGTGGTACTGATGACTCAAAGCCAAAATCTCTCAGAAAACTCTTCTTTTTTTTGCTCTAATTTTTCAAAAAATTTTTCTCTATGCAAGAAAGCTCTCTTCCTTTGTTCTGGGTCATCTTTTCTCAGTGTTTCTTTTCTTCCTCTCCTTAAAAAAGGATTTATTTATTTGTTTTAGAGAGAGAGAGAAAGAGAGAGTGGGTGCATGTGGGGGGAGGGACAGATGGAGACGGGGAATTGCAACCAGCCTCCCCACTTAGTACAGAGCCCAACACACAGCTCGATCTCATGACTCTAAGATCATGACCTGAGCTGAAATCAAGAGTCGGATGCTTAACTGATTGAGCCATGCTGGCACTGCATGTATGCCCTTCCTCTTAAAGTCCTCTCCATCATACAGAGGTTCTTGTTAAAGTATCTGTGCCTCACTTAGGGATGCCAGGAAAATCAGTCACGGATGTTTCATTGACTAAGACCAAAGATAAGATACTCAGAAATTCTATGTTCACCCAAATTTCTGCTCACCTTTTGCCATTCTTTCTTCTGAAACACCACATTTGGTGTTTGATTTGGTTTTGTCTTCACATGCAATTCAAACAACACTCATCACATTAGTAAATTTATCTTACAAGCCAATGATGTCAAAATAGGACCATGGTGTTGACACCCGCTTCATATTTTTCATCCAGCAAACAGAATATCCTCAAATTGTTTTCCTAATCAAAGCAGCTGTTCTAAGTAGAAGCTCAGACATTATGATCTTTCTACATCAAACATTTTTTATATTACTTTCAATGGCAATATTTGATTCCTTTTTTAAAAATTATGGAATGTAGAATAAATACCATAAAAGAGCAAGATATTCTGAGAGATCTTGATGTGCTACTGATAACCAGATGGTATTTTTTTCCCCCAAAGCATCCCATGATTTCGTACTTCCACAAATTGCATTTTTATAAAATGATGAAAAGGTCACATTCCAGCGTTTTCTTCTATCAAGATATCAATTAACCAACTAAAAGTTCAGATTTCAATCTTAAGGTCACAAGATATTTTCTTTTAAACAGTTTTGGCATAATGTATTTTGGTTTCAAGTCGCATCCTGTGGTCAGAGCATGGGTGAACATGCCACTTTTCATTGCCAGGAAGGACATTGATTACTATTCCAGTTCGAACAGTGATGTCAGTGATGTCCTTTAGTGGACATCCGCATGCTATAGCTTATAGCCATGCTTCTCAAACTGTAGTCCAAATTCCAACCATCTCAGCATCAGCTGAAAGCTTGTCGGAAATGCAGGTGGCAAAGTCCCATCTCCAACCCCCTGAACCAGAATTTGCATGTTAACAAGACCCCAAGGACTGTTACACACATTCCAATCTGACACCTACTTACTTGGAGGACTTGTTTCCAAAGGAGACACAGCAGGAAATTCTCAGAAATGCATTATAATAGTTAAGTTAGGAGATAGCTGGTGATGTAAAAACAAAACAAAACAAAACAAAACACTGAATATGTGTTTTTCAGATAATATGACTCACTTTTAACCCCAAGAGTCCAGATCTCATATCTCCAGTTAGGTAAACAGCCATGGATATATACCACTCAAGTATTTTCTAACTCAAATCTTAGATAAAACTTCCTAATTATTTACTTTTTCAAAAAAGGAGGCTGTGACAAACCTGAAAGAATAATATGATAGAAATGGAATTTATTCATTAACAAGTAAAATTTTTTGGAGCTTTTATTGTGTGCCATGTCTGATGTTAAGCACTGAAAATGAAAAGATGAATAAAATATGGACCTTGTGCATACTAAGCTCAGAGTTTAGTTAGCAAGTAAAAAAAGAAATAGATAGGGCACCTGGGTGGCTCAGTCTGTTGAGCATCTGTCTTCAGCTCAGGTCATGATCCCAGGGTCCTGGGATCAAGTCCTGCATCGTGCTCCCTGCTCAGAGGGGAATCTACTTCTCCCTCTCCCTCTGCCCCTTACCACTCCACTCGTGCTCTCTCTTTCTCTCAAGTAAATAAATAAAATCTTAAAAAAAAAAAGAGAAGCGAACAGATAATTAAAATATCACAAATGTGCTTCCAAAGAGAATCACATGTTCTTAATATGGGGTGATGTAGGAAGGGCACTTACATAGGGTCACACTGGGATGGGGAGCTTGTTTGGAGTGATCCACAAGAATAGGAGATTTCAGTATCCACAGTGAAGACCACAAGGGCTTTAGAACTGCAGTGATTTTAATTAATTAATTTATTTATTTATTATTATTTTTTTTTAAGAGGAAGAGCAGAGAGGAGGGGCAGAAGGAGAGGCAGAGAGAGAAAACTAAACAGGCTCCATGATCAGTGTGGAGCCCAACCTCGGGCTCAATCCCACAGCCCCAAGATTATGACCTGAGCTAAAAATCAAAAGTTGGATGCCTAACTGAGCCATCTAGGCACTGAAAATTTTTGAAAGAAAGAATAAAGACACATCATTTGCTAAGTAGTGCTCTGTCTGGAGACAAAGGCATAGTGAGTTTTCAAAAAAAGTTGCCCCAGAATATCAAAATATAATTGCCATGTATTGAATTTGGTGCAGTTATAAAAATTTTTTATGGGTCTCAGTCTAGAAAATTGGGAAGAAGGGAGGTGATTTTCTATGCAAAGAGAACACCTTAGTTAAAGGCAATGGTTTTGAGAGAATATTCATTCATTATTTCATTCGTTGAATTAACACAACGCTATTGATTGAGCTCCTACACATTAGGCATGGATAATCATCAGCAAAATAGTGTCTACTTTCATGAGGCTAATAGTAGGAGAGATGCAGAGTACATTAGTGAATATACAGCATGAAAGCTGGTAACTTGTGCTACAAATGCTTAAAAGGTCAAGGGACTACAGTCATGGAGGAAGCAGCACTATTTTTTGAATGGGAGTCAGAGAAGACCTCTAGAGAGGCAGTGACCTTGGAGATGAGATGGAAGTGAGGGGCAGGACATAGAGAAATCCATAGATAGAGCAAAAGCTCCTGAACTTGAGGTATTGCAAAATGGCCTGGAGTGAAGTCATCAAGGTGGAGGGGGGCTGGGTGAGAGAACAAGAGTGTGATGGGGGTGGGAGCTGAGGATTGCATCACAAAGGGCCTGGCTGGTCATGGTAAAGACATCAAATTTTTCTCTGAATGAGACAGGCACCCAAGGGATGGTTTGAGCAAAGGAATAAAATATGTCAAGTTCTAAAAGGATAACTGATTGCTGTGTGAGAAACAGAATATGGAGGATCACATATGCAAGCAGCAAGACTCATGTGTGGTACAAATAGGGGATGGGATTATACACTCCCCAGTGCCATGGTATAGTCGCATATGAGGTTCATTGGGAGGAAACATGGGCAGGGAGACATCAGAGTGCATGGTCTTGGGCTTCTTACTGCTCTGCAGAGAGGCCTGCTGAGGTGGAATATAGTTAAATCCATCATGGAAAGGAATCCAATAGAATGGTTCATGTCCTGTATTGCTCTACATATTTATAGGCGGAGAGAGAGTGGCCAGTTCTAGCTAATTGTGTAGCAGTGAGAATTTCCTGGATAATTAAATAGATTGTTAGAAAAGGCGATTCTCTGGGGGCTCCTGGGTGGCTCAGTCAGTTAAGCATCCCACTCTTGATTACAGTTCAGGTCATGATCTCAAGGTCTTGAGATTAAACCCTGCATCTGTCTCAAGCCTAGAGCCTACTTAAAATTCTCTCTTCTTCTCCCTCTGCCCCTTCCCCAAGGAAGCACTGCCTGTGCATGCGTGCTTTATCTCTAAAAAAGAAAAAAAAAGTTGATTCTTTGGAGCTGTTTCTGGAATCATCCATTTTTGCACTGAGTTAACTCTGACCTGCTACTAAAACAGGAGAAATATGCCTCCAGAACTATTTGTGTCTCTCCTCAACTAAGATTGAGTAGACTGTATATTCCATCCTGAATAGGTTGTGATTAAATCTCCAGCTTAAAAATCTCTGTGGTCATTTCTTATATGCACAAATGGTTATAAATCTGGATTGTCAAAAAGGGTTTTGAGGAGATCGTAGTGAGACAAGGAAATTCCCCGATAAGTACATGATAGTCATGAGTTTCACCTTCCTCTGGGATGAGGAAGTGTGGATGGCTGTAAAGTCTTGCAGTGACAGATAGGAATGTGTGTGGGTTAGAGCAGTCAAGTCATTGTAGGAGCTAAGGTAGGACAGTTGTCCAAAAGCTCACCTCCTTATGATATCAACAGATGTCTGTCTAGATGAAACCAGTGAAGCTGGCCATCAACTTCATTCATGTCTCCATCTATGTCTTTTATACCCAAATCCAAAGATTCATCCAGAATATTTGAGAAGGTGTTGTCAGATGAAAGAAGTGTGTTTAGGTGGAAGAAGTGGGAGAAAGGGATAAGACTAGGTTTAAGAGCAGAAAGAGATCAAGGTAAAAATCAGGGGAGGAGGGAGTTGAGAGATAGGTTCCAGGGGGAACCCAATCTGAAACTGAGTCAGGAGAGAGAGAGAGGATAGTTTCAGTTTCAATTTCAGATCCTCCACATCTTTGTTAGGCTTTTCTAAGAAGAATTTAAGAGAAGAAATTTTTAAATATCCATTTCTTTCAGAGGCCTCTTATGCCAGTCTAAATTATTTACTATTGAACATTTGGAATATTTGCGCCCTTAGATTCTAAGGTAACACATAAATAGTTTAATTAATTTATATCTCAACTCATCCGGAGTGGCTAATGACAATCAAAATTGTCCCCAGTAATTGTCAGAGATTACAAAACTGGATACATCTGGAGGTTTGTTGAGTGACTGGGGTTGTCTATATTCAAATGTTGAAAACAAGTAAGAGGAAAATCATCAGGCCTTGAGTATCTTGGCAAGTGCCTACACACCCAATCAGTGAGAGCCTTGAGTAGCACAGGGGACCAAAACAAATATTTTTCAGCAAAAACTATTAAGAGAAAAAAATAAAACCTTAGATGACACTTCAACACAGGAAAATAGAGCACTTGTCTATCGAGAATAAGATGTAAGCAGTTTCCATATCTCTGGTGTTCCAAGGAGAGGAATCATCAAGGAAACTCCCCTGTACTCTGTCTGTATCAAGGGGCCTGAGCTGACAACAGCAGATCCAGTCCTAATCTTCTCAGGGCACCAAAACCTGTGGAATAGAATAAACCAGTGCAGTGATAATCATAAGCCTTTATGTGGAATGCCAGCCAGAAGAGAAGTCCGAAGGAGTGTTCTACCTTAGGGAAGAAGGGCAGAATTTAGAAGTACAGGAATTGGGGTCAGCTAGTTTTGGAAAGAGTTGGTCAAAACTTCTTAGAAGAGGGAGAAATTGTTCTTATGGATCTTAAGTAAACTGGGCATTGGAGTTCACCAAGAGGATTGGTGCTATAGACTGAATTCCCTCCCAGATTCACAAGTTGAAACCTAATCCACAATGGGTATTAGGAGGTGGGGTTGTGCTTGGATCATGAGGGTAGAGCTCTCGTGAGTGGGATTAGTCCCTTAAACAAGAGACCCCTCACCCCTTTAGCCATGAATAAGCCTCACCAGATACCAAATCTGCAGGTGTCTTGACCTTGGACTTCCCATCTTCCAGAACTGTGAGAAATAAATTTCTGTTGTCTATAAGCCATCCATTCTATTGTATTCAGTTATAGCAGCAGAGCTAAGGAAGTAGGGGTAGGAGGAAAAACTATAGGGGCTTAGTTCAAGAGCAAGAAGGAACAGGTTCATGTTGTGATGAGCCCTGGGTGTTATAGGCAACTAATGAATTGTTGAACACCACATCAAAAACTAATTATGTACTATGTGTTGGCTAACCGAACATAATTAAAAAAGGGGGGGGATAGGGAGGAGCAGCTGCGGAGGTGAAGGACATGTGAGGGCTTCAGTGGAACATGTCCAGTTCTTCCAGATTTCTTACACTTAAAAAAATTCAAATTGTTATACAGCAGCTTTCTATCAAACCTTCAAAGATCAGAAAACTCCAGTACAGTAAACTATTTGAACACATAGGAAAAGAAAAATCATTTTTTTTTGTCCAGAGACTAAAACATAGATATCCAAACATGGTAAAGATTGCACAGAGGACAATTCTAGACAAATCCTTTCTATCTAAGCTAAGCTAATATAAATACATATGGTTTGTTTACTTGACAACTTTTTAGACAAAATATAATAATGCAATCTGGGATTTGGAAAATGTAGACTTTTAGTTATGACACTAAGAGCAAAGGAGATGGTTCAAGATTTTATTTTATTTAAAGATTTTATTTATTTGACAGAGAGAGAGAGATCACAAGTAGGCAGAGAGGTAGGCAGAGAGAGAGAAGGAAGCAGGCTCCCCGCCGAGCAGAGAGGAATGGAAAACAGGAATTAGAGTATCAATAATAAAATGGGAAACATTATAACACAATCTATAAGCAATGAAAGGACACAAAATTATTTAAAACTTTATGCCAATAAGCACAACTTTGATGAAGTGGGCAAATAAATCCCTTGAAAAACTCAAATTACCAAAACTGATAGAAGAGAACATAGGAAATCTGAATGTTCAGTATCTGTCAAAGAAATTGAATCCATAGTTTAAAAACCTTCCCCAAAGTAAACTCCAAGCTCCAATGGCTTCACTTGTGAATTCTATCAAACATTCAGGTAAAAAATAATAACAATCTTATATCAATCTTAAAAGAAAACAATAATATATTCATTTGTCTTCAACAAAATTTAAAAGTCATGCTCATTAAAAGACACAAATAAAACGAGCAGGCATGCAACATACTGCAGAATGTTCTTAATGGTACATCAGCCTGACGGAGGACTGGCATCCTGAATTTTCATGGAACACCCGTGAAACAGCTGACAGAGTTCACCTGGGTATGAAGTCTTCCTGTGGCAAGATTTTCAGCAACTTCTTAAAGAGTTAAACACGTCTTTACCATGCAAATAAGAAATTCCATTTCTATGTACTTATGGGAGAAAAATGAGCACATAGCCACACATACACAAAAATTGTGTACAGGATTATTCATAACATCAATTAAAAAAAAGTCCCAAATTGGGAGCAAACCAAATGTCCAGAAAGAGAACAGATACCCCAATGGTCACCTATTCATAGAATGAAATCCAACTCAGGAATAGAAAGGAATGCCTTACTGACATACAGAACAGCAAGGATGAAAGACGGGACTCCACAGTAAGCCTAAAAAGCCTGACACGTGGAAGTAAATAGTGCAAGAGTCCATTTATTTGAAGTCTAGAAACAGACAAGTCTAGTCTCTGGTGCTAGAAAACACTACGTGACAGCCCAGGGCAAGGCAGGGGTTACTGGCAAAGGAGCAGGGAAGAACTTCCTGGGTTGATGGAAGTGTCCATTGCCTTGTTTTGGTTTGTGGTTGCTAATTTTTACACAATTGTCAAAAGTCATCTGACCGAATGCTTAAGAACAATTCATTTTCCTTTATGTAGATTAAACCCCGATAAAGAAAACTGGTTTCCTTTTGCCTGATATGGAATCCATGTCTCCTTCTTCAACTTCCTTCCCACATTCACTAGCAGAATTACAAAATGTATAGATAGATAGATAGATAGATGATAGACCAATAACAACGTGATATAATCCATGTGCAGAATACAGAGTTGTCAAACTTCTATGTTTGTATTGCAGCTAATATGTTCTGATAATTTATAATTTTACTCCCTTTACATAGTGAGATGTATACTGTAAATCGTCCCAATAGCCCCCCTCCGAAGACTGCCTCTGAGGTAAAGCCCAGTGAGGTTGCATGTCACTTCCGGAAGGGCCACATCCAAAAACCTTAGCTGGAATGCAGGCAGGGGTATCACACACAGGTTCTGTCCACTGACACGGACTCCAGTGAGAACCTGTGTTTGAGGTCGTCATTTTAAGTTCTGAAAGACTGACACAAGTGGGGCCTTCATTTGAAGACTCCAGGAAGAAAGGGAAATGTTATGAGGAAGTAAGTCTATTTCTTTTCTCATTTACTCTGCTGTTTTTTAGTTTTTCCTTCCCTGAAATGTTATCACCAAACCTCAAGGAGGAGCTATCATCACACAGTTTCTCACTGGCCCTTCTGTTTTGTGATCAAAAACAACGTAACACTTTTCTTATAAGCTGCTGCTTTCTTTGATTCATTCCTCAAATTACACTAATTATTTCATTGACCGGATAGGTCAGTGGTCAGTGAGTCACACAAAACACATTTTCTACCAATACCTGGTACTAATTTTCTCTTCCCTCATACAAAAACTTCTTGGCTGTGTGAGGAACTTTGCTATTATCTATACCATCTTAACTCCTTTTTTAAAAATGTTGATATGACATTAAATTATTTTCCATTTGAACAATATGCTCTACGGCTTTACTATCCAATATGGCACCCAGTAGTCAAACATGGTTACTGATATTTCAATTTAAATTCATTACAATTAAATAAAACTAAAAATTAAATAAAAACTGAAAGTTCTGTGGCAGTCCTGTGTGTATCCAAAGACTCAGTGGCCACATGTGTCTAGTAGTTCCTATGTTAGAAAGGTATACATAGTACATTTTTGTTATCACAGAAATTCCTATCCAAGAGTTCTCCTCTAAATAACTTTAGTTTATGTGTTCACTTTTGAAGGATAAGACAGAACATATTGATCATAATGATAATTCAGACAGAAAGCAAAGTCCCTGACTAGAGAATCATTTTTCCTATGTTGCACTTACTTGATACTGTGGAAAGACAAACATTTTTGCTGACTTTTAAGATATCCCTATATTTAAAGTTTCCCTATTGTTTATGTTACTGTACACATACAAAATGTACATGAAGGAGCATTCTGAGCAGCAGAAGTCAGATTCTGTGGTCAGACAGAGCTTCCTCTGTGATTCGATAATGCAGAATTCATGGGCTTGGTGAAGTCTCTTAATAGTAAGACAGAAATGGCTTAAATGTCCAAATGTAGTAATTCTTAAAGGGTGAGGTTCTAATACTTAATTTTTTTTTTAAAGTAAAAGGAGTAGTTATTAAAAAGGTAATGGGGTCTGGGGCATGTTCTTTTTTTTTTTTTTTTTGTAAGATTTTTAAAATTTATTTATTTGACGGAAAGAGACATCACAAGTAGAGAGGCAGGTAGAGGGGGAGGGGCTCCATCCCAGGACCCTGAGATCATGACCTGAGCTGGAGGCACAGGCTTAACCCACTGAGTCGCCCAGGCGCCCCTGGGGCATCTGTTCTTTTAACAAGCTCCAGATAATTCTTATCTGCCATGTGGTTTAACCACTACTGATAAGGTATATTTATGTGTCAGAGTATGTCAAAGTGATTTTGAAACAAAAGTTCTGTAGTTTTCATGTTAGAGGAGAATGCTTCTCCTCTATTCCTTAGGTTCCCTAAAGGGGAGGAAACTTCTGTTTCTTTGGAGGATAATGAAAGGAAGGGACATGCCTGTTCTTTTTCTTTTTACTTCCTTTCTGTTTCTCCCTATGGGAGGAGGAATGACTTTTCTGATAGGTCACACTGGAAATTAAAAAAAAAAAAAATCAGCTCATACATCTCAGCCCTATACGATTTTCTATGGCTCTGCAAGAGGCTGGCCTCTATAGATACAGTTATTTTGGGATGGTCAGTCCAGGAATTTCATAAGAGCATGTCAGGGAACCCTGTTGTGACCAACATACGAGATACATTCTCCAATTCAGCCTTATCAACAATAGGGATCATAACTTCCTCCTCATCCAGTTGGTTCCAAACCCAAGAGCCTGACTCTCTCAAGCCCTGACATTGCAGCAGGGGTCCTGACTCAAATCCAGATCATCTGCTTGGAAGGGCAGTGTGCTCATAGTTTGTTTATTTTATATCTACCCTTGTGCAGACACACACCACCACCACTTTGATACACCATTGCTTCCTACATACAAAAATGTTTTTCCCTTCCCTACTCCTTGATTAAAGAAATGAGACACTCATTTCATTCACCATGGAAAGAGGTGTTTGTCTCTCATCAGCTCTCAGGTGATGGAGTGGGTTTGTCATGTTGCTTGAGTATTTTCCCTATTTTTTTTTCTTTTGTAGGAGAATATAAAAAAACAGTACAAATGTGGGAGGAGTACTGGTAGGTCCATTTAGCCTGTTGGCTTGGAATCCTCTGTCATCAAATGACATCCAAAGGCACTATGGTTATTTTTCTGTGTTCAAATGTATGTTGGCCTTTATAAAGTATGTGTTTATTTTTATGAGTAGGATGAAGTAGATACAGAGAAGAGAGTGTAAACCAGATTGCTTTGTTTTTGTTTTTGTTTTACCCATTCTGATACCCTGCATCTTTTGATTGGGGCACTTAGCCCATTTACATTCAGGGTAACTATTGAGAGATATGAATTTAGTGCCATTGTATTGTCTGTCAGGTGACTATTACCATATATTTTCTCTGTCCCTTTCTGGTCTACTACTTTTAGGCTCTCTCTTTGCTTAGAGGACCCCTTTCAATATTTCCTGTAAGCTGGTCTGGTGTTTACAAATTCTTTTAGTTTTTATTTGTTTACCCGACAGACAGAAATCTCAACTAGGCAGAGAGGCAGGCAGAGAGAGAGAGGGAAGCAGGCTCCCCGCTGAGCAGAGAGCCTGATGCAGGGCTCGATCCCAGGACCCCGAGATCATGACCTGAGCTGAAGACAGAGGCTTTAACCCACTGAGCCACCCAGGCGCCCCATATCCTGGAAGCTTTTTATCTCTCCTTCTATTTTCAGTGATAGCCTAACTGGATATAGTATTCTTGGCTACATGTTTTTCTCGTTTAGTGCTATGAATATATCATGCCAGTTCTTTCTGGCCTGCCAGGTCTCTGTGGATAAGTCTGCTGCCAATCTAATATTTTTACCATTGTATGTTACAGACTTCTTGTCCTGGGCTGCTTTTAGGATTTTCTCTTTGTCACTAAGACTTGTAAATTTTACTATTAGGTGACGGGGTGTGGACCTATTCTTATTGATTTTGAGGGGGGTTCTCTGCACCTCCTGGATTTTGGTGCTTGTTCCCTTTGCCGTATTAGGGAAATTCTCTACAATAATTATCTGCAATATACCTTCTGCTCCCCTCTCTCTTTCTTCTTCTGGAATCCCAATTATTCTAATGTTGTTTCATCTTATGGTATCACTTATTTCTCGAATTCTCCCCTCATGGTCGAGTAGTTGTTTGTCTCTCTTTTGCTCAGCTTCTTTGTTCTCTGTTGTTTGGTCTTCTATATCACTAATTTTCTCTTCTGCCTCATTTATCCTAGCAGTAAGAGGCTCCATTTTTTATTGCACCTCATTAATAGCTTTTTTGATTTCAGCTTGGTTAGATTTTAGTTCCTTTATTTCTCCAGAAAGGGCTCTTATTTCTCCAGACAGGTTTCTCTAATATCTTCCATGCCTTTTTTGAGTCCAGCTAGCACCTTGAGAATCATCATTCTGAATTCTAGATCTGACATATTACCAATGTCCATATTGATTAGATCCCTAGCCTTTGGTACTGCCTCTTGTTTTGTTTTTTTTTTTTGTTTTTTTTTTTTTTGTGGTGAGTTTTTCCACCTTGTCATTTTATCCAGATACGAATATATGAAGGAGAGAATAAAATACGAAAAGGGTGGCAAAGACACTAGGAAAATGTGATTTAACCAAATCTGAAGGGACCCCAAATCATAGGGGGAGAGAAGGGGGTAAAAAGAAGTTCAGAAAAAAAGAAAAAAAATTAAAATTAAAAAATATAAAAAAGAAAATATATATATTAGACTGGTGAATAGAACAGAGTCACCCACTTAATTTTAAGAGTATTTTGGTCTCTTAGAAGGAACTACATCCCAAAATTTTAAAGAATGGAAAAAAAGTATATGTATATATATACAAAATAAGGGTAAACACAATGAAGGGGTGGAATATGACTATAAAGATGAAAATTTTTTATTTTTTTTAAAGATTTTATTTATTTATTTGACAGACAGAGATCACAAGTAGGCAGAGAGGCAGGCAGGGAGAGGAAGGGAAGCAGGCTCCCTGCTGAGCAGAGAGCCCGATGTGGGGCTTGATCCCAGGACCCTGAGATCATGACCTGAGCCGAAGGCAGAGGCTTTACTGAGCCACCCAGGCACCCCAAGATGAAAATTAAAAAAAAAAAATTTCTAAAAAAGGAGTTGATAACTTGGTTGGGAGAATAAAGAAAAAGAGAGTGGAGAGAATTTGTTCAGGTTGGAGACTAGAACAAAGCCCTGTGCTAGGTTTAGGGTATATTTTGATCTACTAGAAGAAGTTGTATGCCAAATTTTTTAAGAAGAAAAACCCTATGTGTATACAAAAAATAAAGTTAGGTATAATGAAAGATAAAATATGACTTTAATAATGTAGATTCAAAAAGATTTTTTTTATGAAAGGTGTTGTTAAGATAAACTAGTTAAAAAATGTTAAAAGAGGAGACAATAAAAGTTAAAAAAAATCAGCATAAGAAAAAAAATAAAATAAAAAATTTAATTAACTTTGCAAGACTAAAGAATCATGGGAAGAGAGCCATGAATTCCATGCTTTGCTTTCTTCTCCTCTGGAATTCCGCTGTTCTCCTTGACAAGTGAACTTGGTCTTGGCTGGATTTCTTGCTGCTCTTCTGGGGGAGGGGTCTGCTGTAGTGATTCTCAAGTGTCTTTGCCCAAGGCGGAATTGCACTGCCCTTACCAGGGGCCAGGCTAAGTAATCCGCTTGGGTTCACTTTCAGGAGCTTTTGCTCCCTGAACGCTCTCTGTAGAGTTCTGGAGGATCGGAATGAAAATGGCGGCCTCCCAATCTCTGGCCCAAAGGAGCCAGAGCTTGGGACCCCACTCCTCAGTGCACCCTCAGAGAAAAGCTCTCAATCACTCTGGTCTCCCTGGCCTCTGGCTATGCTCTGAGCTCACCCAGCCTGTGACCAAGCATCTCTGTTTCTGACACACAGCCCCACCTGGAGTCTCCAAATCCAGCAGATCCTTGTGCTCTTCCAGGGGGTTCTCCCTGGATCTTGTGGGGTCCCAGCTCAAAGAGCAGTGGTCTGACTGTGCCATGGATCACAGCTTAAGGTACCCCTGAATTGAGAGCTCACTCCTCGGCTCTGTCTCTGTAGCTGGTTTCCCTGCTCTAATACCTGTGAGCTCTGTGACACTTAGACAACCCTGATCCTTCTGTGACCCCACAGGACCTGAGACCATGCTGTCCCCATGTGGGTTTCACCCCGTCTTAGCCTCTGGAGCGATGACCCTTAGTGGAGCAGACTTTTAAAAATTCTGATTTTGTGCTCCATTGCTCTGCCACTTGTGGGGAGCCAGCCCCTGCCCCCCACCATCTATCTTCCCATCGCTTTGGATTCACGTCTCTGCAGGTTCTACCTTTCAGAAAGTGGTCGATTTTCTTTTTCTAGAATTGGTGCTCTTCCTCTCTTTGATCTCCTGTTGGATTTGTAGGTGTTTGGAATGGTTTGATAAATTATCTCGCTGATCTCCTGCTACCTGATGTCATCTCAGCCTGCTACTCCTCTACCATCTTTGATTGGATCCCAGGTTGCTTTGAAAAAAGAAAGAGCCATTATAAGAAGGCAAAAGACTGATGAGCCCTTTTTAATCATACACAATAATTACATAGAATGACACTAGGTTTTAAGATGATAGATGAGACAACTGTCTCAAGATAATAGCCAACTATTCAGCCTCAATTTTTTAATCCTAGAAAGTGAAATATCTGGATGCTTCTGCCAGTTATGAAGTGGTGGCAATGAGTTACAACCACCAAATACCAAAACAAGGAGAAGCATCCTACGACCAGGATGTGATAGACAAACAGGTGGAGAGGGAGGAGTCAGCAAGAACATAGAAGCAAAGAAAGCACAGAAGAGACCTGTATATTGTGTATTAACTACATTCCTCTTATGAAACCCAGAGTTGTTTTGATTGCAACCTGTTTACGTATGAAACAAGTATGCATAAATGAAAACCCAAAGCTGTTTCTACCTGCTAGTAGTAATGAACTTGTGCCAAATTAGTGAGCACAGACTTGTGCGAAAGACTTCACAAGATCCCACCATCCAGGAGGCCCAATATTGCCACCCTGTTGATACCACCCTTAGAAAAGAATTTCAATTTTAAGAGGGACTAAACCTCTATTCCAAAAGAGCACATCTACAGTCAATGAATAAGACCAAAACCAGGAACACTGACTTCTATTCTGAGACCCATGATTGGAGACATTTATAAGTCAACAGGAGTTCATTTGGAAGAGGGTGGATAGGATGCTAAGGGAATTCAAAATTACATTTTCTCAAGGATCTCAGTGTATTTTGCCTGCAGAGAAGACTCATGAGATTTATTATAAGAGTTGTCTTCAAATATATGAAGAATTGTCAAATGAAACAGAGACTAGATTTGTCTTCTCTGGTCCTGGCAAGTAAACTAGTACCTTGGTGGAAATTATAAGGAAGTAGGTTTCAGATCGCATCAGGAGCAATTTTTCTGATGGTTAATTCTAGACTCCTTGGAACAGCTTTCATCACTGATGAACATGTTTGCAACCTTCATAGTTGGCTTCAGTAAGTTCACCTCTTGATTTTTCTTATAGACTGTTCATATTGTTGGTCACAACAAGAGTTTACTCATGGAGCAGTCTGATTTTGTAACTTCTCACACCACCACCATACAATGAAGTACTAGATACTTACCAAAGTGGATTAAGTGGGGATCTGACATCAAATATTATTTTTTTTATCACTAAGGCAGGAGACTGGTACCATGTCAGTAGACTTCTAGTGTACAGTGAAAAATAGAGAAAGTTTTAGAATGTCAAAGGCTCCTTTCTTCTATTCCTTTTCCCAGAGTGATATTCTTTGTATTTGAGACCTTAAATAACCTTTCAGTTAAAAACCTAAATCCAGAATAGGGTTTTAATAAAAGTTTAACATTGGGTAATCATTAAAACCATCTGTGTTAAGGTTTTTTCCAAGGGTGAAAATGTATTTTTTTAAAGATTTATTTATTTATTTATTTGAAAGAGAGAGAGATCACAAGTAGACAGAGAGGCAGGCAGAGGGAGAAGGGGAAGCAGGCTCCCTGCTGAGCAAGGAGCCCGATGCGGGGCTCAATCCCAGGAACCTGAGATCATGCCCTGAGCCGAAGGCAGAGGCTTAACCCACTGAGCCACCCAGGTGCCCCTGAAAATGTATTTTCAAACATTAATTAATTCAACTCACCAGGAATCCTGACCTAAAAAATGTGATAATGGAAAAAACATCTCTCCTTCCAGTTTATTCCCCCACCAAAGGTTTTCCTTTCAGAAATATTAAAAAAGTTGATTTTATCAGTCATCACTCATTCTTTTGGCAGGGCTGTTGTGGTGTTAAATTCACATTGTGAATATTTTTAACAGCAGCCCAAAGCAAGAGAATCCAAATGTTTACATGGCAGTCCTACTACGACAATGCTCAGAAGGTAAACATAATTCTTCTCATCTCTCTTGCCCTCTGCAAAATTTTATGAGATGAGAAACAAAGACCTTGAACAAAGACCCTTTTTTTTTCTTTTCATCAAGAAAGGTCAGTCTATAGCAGCAGAAAGTTTTTCAAAGCTTATCTCATTTCTGGTTCAGAAACCCATTATAAACAAAAAAAAGACACCAATCAATCTGCTCTGAATAAGGTCACCACAGAACCCTGAAAAGAAGGCGATGTTGCGTGCACAGATTAGACTTGAAAATTAAATAAAAAACTTCTAGGAAATCATGGAATATGTACATATGTACACTTAGAATATGTGCACAGCTTAAACTTAGTTATTATACAGTTGTAAGTCATAGCTACATGACACATATACATGTTATAAATAATTCTGTATGTCCATTCTAGTCAGAGACCTAATATATGCAGTAATTCTCAGTCCAATTAAAAAGAAATCAATGACAGAAATAGCTTGAAAGCTTTTTTATTTTTATTTTTTTCAGTTTTCAAGCTCAATGCCTTCACTAACATCCTTTCACTTACCTATTCCCCACACCAAAATCTTAAAAGATAATCCAACATGAAAAAAATTTTGTAGGGATTGTATTAAGGCAAAGATGTAAAATGCTGAGTAAAGTTGAATTAGCATCTAACACATTGTAGCCATAAAATAATTTTATATTTTTTTAAAAACACTAAGAGGCATCTGGGCCAACAAGAGATCTGTATTAGGTTGCCTGGATTAAAAGGAATATTTTCTGTTTAGGAATGTCTTTGGATCACCAACACTCAAATAATAATAAAAGAGAATAAAAATCAAGTAAGAATGAGAAATTCTAAAAATATAGTCTTTGTACTTGGGCTTCAATAATCTGTTTAGATTTAACTCATAAAACTTGTAAAGTTTTTGTTTGTACTCTAAAAACCCGAAGATATCTGTAGTTTCATGACTTATGATAACAATTTTCTCCATTATTAGATAATGTCTTTTTGTACTAATGATCTCATAATTCAACAATATTATCCCCATTAATTTTTAAATCTCCAATTGAAAAATTATGAATTCAAACTTTAGGAATGGTTCAAATCTAATGAATGTGATTTTTAGCCACCTCTAATATAGATCTGAAACATTTTGTTCTAAAAGCCATTTGAATTCTATATTAAAAGTAATTTGTTTTCATTTCCACTAACCTTTTAGATTTTAAAAACTTACACAGGAGTTGAAAATTGTCTTTTATAATTTTAAAACATCAATAAAATTCATGAATATCAAATAGAGTCATAACCCAAAGGATACCTAATGAATACAGTTTAGGGCATTCTGTTTTGGCCTCTGAAAAGTAGACTCCAATCACTGATATAAAGCAATATTAAACTATGATTCAGCAATGACCCCAAATAGGGCAGCTTGAAGGAAACATTGGAGAACACAATCATTCTATTTAATATCTTAATGACCTGTGTCATTTTTCAACTCATAGAACTTGGTCTCTTTAAGGTTCCTCCTATGTTCGTATCTCACCACTCCGTCTACCAAATCTGCTCTTGGTAAAGAATGTATAATAAATTTCTATCAACTAAGATGCACATTTTATTTTAAAACACATCTGGAGTTGTGTATTGCTCTGGATTTAAAAATATTTAAAAACCTGGAATTTCCACTTATTAGCTAGGCCACTATGTCTTCAGATTATTGAAGGGACTCACTGAACTTGGAGCCTACTCAATGTCAGACTGTAATAGGGAGCTACTTTTAATACCAGGCGTTTTGTTTTGTCAGGTTAATTTAATTGTACAAGCCATTCTTATCCATTGCCAGTCCTCTGGTGTGGTAAGCAGGTTCTTGATGAGTGGTAAAGTAGATGATAAGTTCACTGTGCATGAAGTTTTGTGACCTATTACTGTTGAGCATTTGCTGGGGAAGAGTTTCCTTGCTTGACTGGCATCTAAACAGCAGGCTCCAAATGACACAAAACTTCTGTTTTAATTTTGATGACATTTAATACATTTTCTACTATTACAGGGGATGCGAATCCAAATTCAGAGTAAATGTCTATCCCAGTAAAGCCACTCAATACCCTTCTGGGCTCATAGGCAATGGGCCAATGTAATCCATTTGCCACTTATGAGTGGGTTTGGATCCTCCAGATATGCCGCCCATGGTGTCCTTCAGTCTTCGATGTCCCTTCATGATGTCTCCAAAGAATGGATGGTGTCATCTACTTGTTGGTTCCAGTTCTCTCTTTTTAATTCTCCCTTCCCATTTTATTATGTGTTCCATAACACAGGTGCTTATTACTAATTACATAAAGCTTATGTTTTAGGATATATTACCAGTCCTTTGTATATAGTTCAATAACTGGCATTCCATTGAGTATATGTATCTCTTCTGTTTTCAGTCAGAATGTAACCATCAGTCAACCACCTGTTAACCCGCTACCCTTGAGCTACCATCAATAAACCATGCTTGGTTTTTTTTTCATCTGTTGATAGTTGGCTAAAAGTAGGTTTCCATTTACCTGTGGGATTAGGTGGATCAGAAGGCTTTAAGGCAGGATTTTAAAATGTAGTTACCTCTGTTTATGTATACAATAAATACCTCATGTGATTACCTCATGTGTGTATATGTTCCTGAATATACTAATCTACCAATATAATACCATTTAATGAAGAAATCTTTTTGTATCACTCTCCTTCTTGAAGTATCATTCTGTCATAACTCATGACTGAATCAGTATTTCAAGTCTCAAAAGACTTTTATGCTTTTATGCTTTTTTTTTTTTTATAAAAAATAACATGCTTCAGTTAAGGCTCAATAATAAGCCAATAGTTATCTCTTGAAGAGCATATAATTGGCAGATTTCTTAGGCAACTTCATAATCTGAAATCCTAGTGACCATTATTGACTAATAGTCAAGGACATGCCAGTAGATGTAAGTGGGCATTATTGACACTGGTATCATCTAAGCATGGGTATTTGAAGCCCTCAATATGATTGATTGAGCTCTTCGGAGTTCTAATAAAGACTAGCCATTCAGAATACCATGTAATTAAGTTTTCTTCTGTGTGACTTTATAAATGGCAGTGAGCAGAATCATTAAATGTGGGAAATGACACCACAGCAGCCAATTAAGTTTTGATTTCAATTTTGGACCTAGCAGGTAAAACAATTTAATGTTGGTTTCGGGTGAAATGTCTTAAGCGGCTCCAGTCCAAATTATTCCCAAGAATTTCTTCATTTGTGTTGGAATTTGTTGTGTTTTGTTTTAAAACAGGATTAATTGGGGCGCCTGGGAGGCTCAGTGGGCTTAAAGCCTCTGCCTTCAGCTCAGGTCACAAACCCAGGCTCCTGGGATCAAACCCAGAGTCCTGGGATCGAGCTCCGCATCGGGCTCTCTGCTCAGCATGGAGCCTGCTTCCTCCTCTCTCTCTGCCTTGCCTCTCTGCCTGCTTGTGATCTCTGTCTGTCAAATAAATAAATAAAATCTTTAAAAAACAAACAAACAAACAAAAACAGGATTAATCATCCATCCCCAATGGTGCTCACATAATTAAATAGAACTGTTATTCAGTTTTAGTTTGATCTTTAGATCCAAACATTATATTGTCAATATAACAATTGATGATGCTTTCCAATTGCTTCTAATCTGAGTCTCCTTTCACTAAGCTATACAATAAAAAGGAAATTTTAAATACAGATGTGAGATAATAGTAAATTTGTGTTGGTGTTTATCACACTTAATGGAAATAGGTATTGACTCCATTCCAAAATAAGAATTAAAAGTAATAATTTGCTGAGTTGAGCATTCGCTCTTAGCTTGTGGTTGGCCTGAATTGTTACATTCTGTCAATTAAAGCTGATGTTACTGGAGAGACTACTTTGTATAGTTTCTTATAATCCACTATTGACCTCCAGAATCACCAATTTTCTTCCAGATCATGAGAGAGTATTAAACACAGAATCTGTACATACTAGTTCAACTGTACCTAATATATTTGCAATTAGAACTGAAATCTTTTTATAGTCCTAGGTATTCTATATATTAAACTAACTATTTGAGTTGGCTTTGGTAGTTCCCAACACATGGCATCCATACCAATAACACATGCAAGGCGGGGTGATTCAACTATCACACCTAACTTCTCTTCACATCTCATTCACAGCCACAATTTTGGTTTTAAATCTTCCAATCATATGACTATATTTCTCTAATTTGGTCACATTGGTCTTTTATTTGTTACTGGAAGCTTTATTATGACAGTACATTGTGTGCCACTGTCTAACGGACACACTAAGGTTTTTTTATTAACTCTAGATAATTAAACCACCCCACAGTGAAGGTTTCTGGTCCCTACTGCAGGATAGTGCTAAGAAACCATGGTCATTGCTACTCAGAATTGTAGCCCTATTCTCCATCTTATACCATCTGGTTCTAAAAGGATTATGCATTCTGCATATTTCCTTCAGGTTTTTAAAATTCATCAAAGCTAGGATAAATCCAGTTGATATGCCACAGTCCCCTAGTATCTGAGGAGTCCACTCAGTCTTCAGTAGTGGTCCATCAAAATCTTGGTAGGCACCTGATCCATATCCTCCCTTTTCATTACATCTGTATTAACTATCTAAATCTTCCTTTCAATGTATTCTACTTAGTATATTGTTTCTTATTTAAAAATTTGTCATTCATTCTGTTCTGAAAACTTGAGTCTTTTGCACATAAGTCCATCTCATTTTTGTAATAGAACTGACAAGACTATAAAAACTTCCTTCACATAAGTTTTTCCTCTCATAGTAAGGTAACCTTTGGAGCCCACACCTCACCAGGGAAGTACTCTTTTATTACAACATGGTTACAGTCAGAGTCAAAGCATAAAATTATGTGAGGCTTTATCATCTTCATATAGCTAATCCAATGTGGCTTACATTGTCAACATATTAACATCCTCAGTAAGGTATGCTATTTTATAATCAACATGAAGGAGGAGAAAGGATAATTTCCTTTCGTGTAAGGATTGCTTGAATTCCTGTTTTAATCCAGGTAAAGCAAATTGGGGGTAGGGCTGGAGGCATTTGTATTCATGTGCATAATATAAAAGTAGACACCAACTGAGAGTCTTATAGACTCGTCTTTTATATTTCCTTCAGATTTTTTGAATGAATGAATGCTAGGATGACTTGACTCCAACATCTCCTTCTATCCATTGTGTCAGAGACAATAAAACAAGAAATATTATACAAAGAACCAATGCCATTAAGGTTCTTTTGGGAGCTGCCTACATCTGTCCATGAAATTAGTCACCTTTTTGATAGGATATCCTCTAGTTTACTAGTCTTCTGTTTGGAAGTTTCACTTTTATAGTTATTTCAGTGATGAGGGGTTAAAGTCTCTTGATGGGACCATTTTTTAGTTTCTAACCCAAGCAACAACTTACAATTTGATTCTGAATCTTGGATTGCCCTGGAAGTGATTCTGTACTGACTAATCACTGATTTATCCTCAGCTTATGTTTTGTTTCCTTATCCACTTACCTATTCCCCCCTCAGGATATATTACCTTTAAATTCCACTGAAGATACATTCTAGTTAATTATCTCAACACTTGTATGACCTCAAAATAGGACTGGCTCTGGAATCAGCTTTGCATCAAATATTCTGTATCCTTCTCTCTGTATCTTCCTTACTCCAGAACAAAACTTTAGTCATTTGACTCAAATATGGAACCATTTCAATAGTACAATGTCAACAGTACTAGCATGCTCTTTTTGGGTTGTCGAAAAGACACAAAACTCCACAAAGTAGATTCCTAGGGGCCTTTAATAAAGTCAGAGGATATGATCAGCAGGAGAAAGAAGTCACAGTAAATCCTCAGGGAAGTCCAAGGCATCTGTCTCAGCATGGCTTCCAAATGTCTTTCTCACTCATGCAGGATATGCTTTGTCTTTAGATGATGAGCTGCTAAGCCACACACACAGTGACTTGGTCTCAGGAAAGCTAAAAGCTTCCAAAGAGGAAGAGTGTGTGTGTGTGTGTGTGTGTGTGTGTGTGTGTGTTTTCATATGTTTCTCATATGTTTCTAAATCCTAGCATGAAAACACATTAATCATTAGATAGTACATTTCATTCTTGTATGGACTTGGGTTAGGACTGTGGTCCCAGAAGTCTCCAAGAGATAAGCACAGGTTAGAAATAGACTAACTGTGAGATTAAGTGTGTAATTACACACTAACTTTGTGACCTATGGAAAATTGCCCAGGTTCATTGTGACTTAATTTCCTTCTATACAAAAAAAAAATTAAAACATAAAAATAATATCATATTATACCTAAATGCAATACAGCACACAAATTGCTACATTCAGTGTTGGGCAAATAGTAAACAAACTAAAAAAAGTGGTGCTCTAATATGTGTGTTTTGCCGTGATCAAAGCAGTATGTTTGGTTGGTGGTGTCACAGTTCAACACAGTGAGGCCTCACACTCCCTCACAGAGATCACTCTGTGAGTGAAGTCAGGGAGAAAAAAACCATTATCACCAGTCTATCCCTTTCCCTTCCCTAGTTTCTCCTAATTTTGATTTTATTCTTTTGCTGAATTTAATCTCCTGTGTACCCAGAACTCTTCTCACCACAGGGCTGGAACTCTATGGAGAGAAAATATACATGTGGGTAAATGGGTAGCTCTGTTAAAAATAAGAGATTCAGATAAAAAATAATATAGAGTTTCCCTTACTCAGAAATAGAAGACACTATCTAATGCCTACCTTCCAAAGATAATCAAATTTGATGTTTTTACAAGGTGTATGGGCAAGGATAGTTTCTAAGACCCACTCCATTCATTTGTTCGTAATTCATGTTGAATTATACACAAATGCTATTTAGCCATAAAATAGTATATAGCTAGTCTCAGTATCCTCTCCCTCCTCCTGTTTTTCAGATGGAGCCATAGTCCTCACTTAAATTAAAGGGAAGTCTTATGAATGGATGGCTTGGTGGACTCTGTGAGCTAATAGTTTCCATGTGAAATGGGGGCAAGGCTAACTGAGCTTCCTTCCATGACAAACATGGCAGACCAAACCACACATAAGCAATATGATGAAGGAAAGCTGTACTGGTTTTAAATATTTAGAGCAATTATTTTTGGAAAGTTATTGCTGTGAACCTCCTTTCTGACATGAGACCTTACATGGAGTCCCAACATATAAAACATACACAGATGAGGGATGCCTGGGTAGCTCGGTTGGTTGCACGTCTGACTTTTGATTTTGACTCAGGTGAGATCTCAGGGTTGTGAGATTGAGCCCTGAGTTGGACTCCAGACTCAGCAGGGAGTCTGCTTGAGATTCTCTCCCTCTGCCCCTCCCCCCACTTGTGCACGCACTCTGTCTCTCTAAAATAATAAATAAATCTTAAAAACAAAAACAACAAATAAACAAACAAAAAGAAAACAAATACAAATGAAATGCTCTCATTAACTCAGGGATGGGAGGCCTACTCATAGCTCACCCCCATTCAGGGCTTTAATTTGGAAAAGTTTGGAAAGAAAGCTGTCGATAGAGTCAAATTCTCATAGAAAGAAAATAGGTATAATAGTAACGTCATGTTATCTTATATCCTGCTTTCATGCATAGAGCTATCAGGAAGCACAATAGTCACAGTCTGGAGGTCACAAGCTCACACACCTTGAACGTCACATGTGTATTATAAACACATCCCACTGTGAAGGGCAGAACCTGGTCCCCAGGGGTGAAAACAACCCCTGACAGACTGTCCCAACTCATCTTTGTGACCCTAACCCAGCAGCCAGTTTAAACCCTTAATTTAAGATCCATCTCTTCATGGAGAAGACAAAGAAACAGAACTCTAGAGAACTGAGTAGTATATTTAAAATCTCCCATGTCCAAAACCACTTCTGACTCCTTCATCTCATGACTAGAGAAAGAGATCACAAATGGCTGGTGAAGAAGAGACATTTGAAAAAAAATTTTTTTCTTTTTTCAATCTGTTGGAGACTCAATATTTGCTAAATAAAAAAGAAATGCCTCTAGAAAAATGTTGTTAGGCCGATGTCAGAGAAATTACTTCCCGTGTTCTTTTCTAGCATCTTTATGGTTTCAGGTCTCACATTTAGGTATTTAATCCATTTTGAGCTTATTGTTTTGTAGGATATTAAAGGTGGTCCAGTTTCATTCTTTTGCTTGTAGCTGTCCAGTTGTCCCAGCTGGACAACTTTTATTAAAGAGACTGCCTTTTATCAAAGAGACTGTCTTTTCCTCATTGTATATTCTTGCCTCTTTTGTCAGAAAATAATTGGCCATACACTCATGGGTTTATTTCTGGCTTTCTATTCCTTTCTGTTGATCTACATGTCTATTTTTATGCTGGTACCAGACTCTTTTGATTTCTATAGCTTTGTAGTATAGTTTGAAATCTGGAATTGTGGTGCCTCTAGCTCTGTTCTTTTTCAAGGTTACTTTGGCTATTTGGAGTCTTTTGTGGTACGTACAAATTTTAATATTATCATTTAATATTTTTTATTAATATTACTTAATATTATTTAATATTATTATTTTTTAATTTTGTGAAAAATGTTGTTGGTATTTTAATAGGGATTGCATTGAATCTGTAGATTGTTTTGCGTTGAATGGACATTTTAATAATATGAGTTCTTCCAATGAACATAGGATCGTTTTCCATTTATTTGTGTCATCTTCATTTTCTTTCATCAATGTTTTATTGTTTTCAGAGTACAGGTGTTTCACCTCTTTGGTTAAGTTTATTCTCACGTGTTTTATTCTTTCTGGTGCAATAGAATGGCTGAAATAAAAAAGAAAAGATACAAGTGCTGCCAAGGATGTGTATAAAAAGGAACCTTCATGCACTGTTGGTGGGAATGTAAACTGGAGCAGCCATTTTGGAAAACTGCATGGAGACTCCCCCCAAAAATTAAAAATGGAAATACCACGTAATCCAATAATTCTACTATTGGGTATTTACCCATAGAAAATGAAAACAGTAATTCAAAAAGATATATGCACGCCTATGTTTATGGCAACATTATTTAAACTAGCCAAGATATGGAAACAACCTAAGTGTCCATCATCAATAGACCAATGGATAAGAAAATGTGGGGATAGCCTCGATGGCTTAGTCAGTTAAGCATCCAATTCTTGGTTTTGACTCAGGTCCTGATCTTGGGGTCATGAGATTGAGTCCCATGTCAGACTCTGAACTCAATGGGGAGTCTGCTTAAGATTCTTTCTCCCTCTCCCTCCATCGTCCCTACCCCCACTTTCTCTCTCTCTAAAATAAATAAATCTTAAAAAAAGAAAGATATGATACATGTGTATATATACATACATATATACAATGGAATATTCTGCAACCATATAAAAAGGATGAGATCATGCCATTTGAGGCAGCATGGGTGGACCTAGAAGATATTATGCTAAATGAAATAAGCCAGACTTAGAAAAACAAATACCATATGATTTCATTCATAAGTGGAATCTAAAAAACAAAACAAAATAAAACAAATGAATGCATAAACACAAAAAACAGAATCATACCTATAAATATAGAAAACAAACTGATGGTTGCCAGAAAAGAAGGTTTGGTGGTTGGGCAAAATGAGTCAAGGGGAGTGGGTGAAATAAGCCTCTAGCTAGGGAATGAATGAGTCATAGGAATAAAAGGCACAGCATAAGGAATATAGTCGGCGATGTTTTAATAGTGATGTATGGGGACAGATGGTAGCGATACTAGTGGTGAATACAGCATAATGTCTAAAATAGTGGCATCACTATGTTGTACCCCCAAAACTAATGTAACATCAGATGTCAATTACACTCAAATTAAAAAAAAATCACTTGAAAAATGAAATAATAGAAAGACCTACAATGTGGAAACCCCAATTTTTAAAAATTATTAGAATCAGTACACATAAAACCACTCTGTCAGATTATTTTGGAAGTTCCTAAATGCCTACTCTTAATCATTGCCTTTCCCTCCTTACTGCCCTGAAAGAAATGTAGGGAAACTGGGAAATCCAAGGGTCACCCTTTATTTATTTTTTTTAAAGATTTATTTATTTGAGACAGAGAGAGCATAAGCGGAGGGAGGGTCAGAGGGAGAAGCAGATACCCTGTTGAGCAGGGAGCCCGATGTGGGACTACCTCCGGGAACCCAGGATCATGATCAGAGCCAAAAGCAGTCACTTAACCAACTGAACCACTCGGGTCCTGCAAGGGTCACCCTTTAAACAGCACAGTGGCAGGGGACCTGGGTTTGAACCAGAAAGTCAATTTAGAATTCCTATGTAGACCTTTGCCTACATGTATCTAGAAGAGCACACAATCAACCATGTCCATGGTTGATCATGCAGTGATCAATGACTTTCATTTTTATCTGGAAGTGTCTATGGTGTGTCACAGCTGGCTTTAGAAATCTATTTTGTAAGAATGTCAGCCATAGGCTTCTATTTTTAAAATCATTATAAATAGACAACAGGTATAAGGCCATGTGATCTATTGTGATCTATTCTGACCTTAGAAGTAATTATAGAAATTAGGATGCAGAGACATTTAATTCGAGTTTTGTTCCTGTGTTCTCTTTTCATTGTATATAGAAGCAACTTCAGTTGGGTCAAAGGTTCTTGCTTAATTAGTCAGTATACAGACAGAATAGAATACTAACTCAGAGAGATTTTCAAAATTGCAAAGTAATTGCACAATAGCAGTTAGTCTCATAATTGTGAAAATTTATCAGTCCCTGTTCTTACATTCAGAGTTAATTTGGGAACTTTCTTCATGGTTAGACAGCAATGACATTATTAAAGTGAAGTGAAAAATACCCTTCCCCCCACCCGCAAATCCTTAACGAGATTCTCTTGACTTAAAATTAGTTTTGTTTTGTTTTTTAATTTCAGGTTTTGTATTTTAATGAAATGTTGAAACATGGAAGGGCTTGAATTTTTTTTTTTTAAAGGTAATGAACGTTAGAAAAGAAGAAAAAAAGGGGGCTTAAATTGCTTTGTTTCTTTTATTTGAACAAGAACATATTAATTGGCTTCTTCTGAAGGGATATTGTGGGAAAATCAAGTTTCTGACGCTTAGAAGAGTGCTAAACTCTTCCTATTTTGCAGACCTTTTCTTCCATGACACCCACATCTACATATGTCCTTCGTCCCAAAAAAAAGTTATTTTTTTGCCTTTGACTAAGAAATTGATTCCTTCAGAAAGATTGGTTATTCAGCAAATCAGGCTGATATTCAAATAGCATCATTAGGAATTCCTTAATGTGGAAGTAAACATTTTCTTAACTCCTTAAAGAAGAGAAGAAACTATTTTAGACACTTGTTCAAAGACAATGATTATAATGTGTATTAATGTCCTATTTCAAATACTGCAGTTACTCTGGTTAGAAAGTAAAAATTTTGAAGCCTGGGCATGTAATTGATGCTGGTTGCTTGCCTTCCCCAGCAGCACTCAGTTGTAGGAGTGAAAGACCTGGAGGTTGTAGGCTCATGTCTTCCAGGCACTCAGTCAAACTGGTTTGATCAAAACTGCCAGTGTATTCTGAGGCTCACTGTTACCGGTGCTTAGAGATTTGGAATTAATCATTTTGCTGTAAGCCTGGCATATGGTGTACTGTATCTCTCATAGGTCATTTTAGCTTGAATGTCTCATCATTTATTTCAAACCCAACACATTAGGGAAAAAAATGTTGCCTTCCACAGATCTTGCGTCAGGACCTCTGTCAACAGTCCCCATATTCATCTAGTGAAGATCTTCCTAGAAACTGAGTTACTCAAGGCTTATTGTTGGCTCTTCCCCAAGTCCAGTGCAACCTGACACCAACTCCCATTAATTTTCTTTCCTTTATTTCTGCCACATATACCATTTTCCCATACCTGTACTTGCAGCTTTTCCTCTTTGTGTATCTCCTGGATTCTCTTCAAAACATACCTCCTGGTCTCACTACCCATACAATCAATTCTTACATCATGGGCAGATCAATCTCTCATTTAGATTCCAATTTGGCCATGTTACCACTGCAAAATTCTTCACTGTTACCTTCCACTATTGTTAGCCTCAGGGTGAAATCAAATACCCTTAGTAGAGCATAGAATTTTCCTTTTGGGAACCATGGCTTCTGCTTCTGCCTGTAGTAGGGAGTTGCCTCACCACCCTTTATTAACTAATTCACTGCATTAACCCAATTAATAATTGAATATTCAATAGTTTAATGAATACTCCCTGCATAAATCCATAGTTAAGAAAAGGCCTTTTTCTTAGAGCCAAAGACTGGTGAATGAATAAATTTACATGACTTAAGACAAATTGAAATCTTGAATGTATGTTTCATCTTCTTTTCTGATCTTCCATCTGTCTGTCCTTCCCCTTGTTCTCTACTCATTCTTCATTCTCTTCTCCCAGACAGACCAGTTGGTTCATCAAATTATGTCCCTTTACTGTTTATTAAAAGACAAGTCTACAGATTCTTATTTGAAAAACATTTTCAAAGCAAACAAGTCATTTCTAAATGTTTATCCTGCCTTTTTAGATTAATCCATCCTCTCTACCAAGTCTATAACCACATGCCCACTCAAGTTTGGTAGGAAAGACAAGCCAGTACATATTTTACTTTAACACTCCAAAGTAGTCAAGAGGACATCTCTAGTGGAAAGTCTCAGGGGCTTCTAAAGGGCAAATAATTAACTTCATACTGTGCCAGCATTGTAACTTGTGGATGATAGAGTCATAACACTCACAAAAGACCTTACAGTCATCTATGTCAAATCACTTGGATTATAATCTCCAAAATCCACTCTTCAGACTATACCAGGATGTCCTCAGGGATGGTAAATTACTTAATCCTAAAAATAATTCTCAGTTGTAGCTTTTAAAGATCCCCCAAACATTTTGTTCCTTTGGGGAATTAAATATGAAACTATTGCACTGAAATTACAGCTTATCCTCATATCGGTCTTACTATTTGTTGGACATTGGCATAAATGCTTTACATAAATTAACTTTTTTCAACAGCAACACTTGATAAGGCATAAGCAAACACAAAATAAAACACTAATTCTACCTTTATTCTCTGATCTCCTGGAAGGCGTGTTGGAAAAGTTCCATATATTTTTATGTCACTCTTAGGGAATACAAAGTTCTTTAGTAAGTTTTAGTTCCAGAAGTAGTCTCAATTTAGTAATTAAAATGCTCATCCCTGTTTATAATGGTCATAGTCCATTTGAGCTACTATAACAGAACACCATACACTGGGTGGCTTATAAACAACAGAAATTTAGTTCTGAAGGATGGGAAATCCAAGATCAAGGTCTGGTGAAGGGCCACCTTCTGGTTCATAGATGGTCATCTTTTCACTGTGTTTTCTTATGGAAGAAGGACAAGGAAGCTCTTGCAGCCCTTCTTATAATGACACTAATGCCATTCATGATGGCTCCATTCTCATGACTTAATCACCCTCCAACTCCTACCTTCTAATCCATTACATTGGAGGTTATGTTTCAACATATAAATTTGGGAGGACACAAATATTCAATCTATAGCCATAATTACAACACTTAATTTCACTTAGAGCTAACCACCCCTCTTCATTAACATTAGTCTTAGAAGCCCATGTAGGTACAGTTAGTTTGAGCCTCTTCTCTTTTTCTCACCTGACATTCCTCTTCCCTCCCTCTTCCTTCTCTCCTCCACTCTTCTTAACTATATAGCTAAAACTCTTTCTTAGCCCTACTGTAGAGTAAATTTGGGATAAGAAGAAGGGGACAGTTACAAGCAAGGCAGAATATTTCTCATCAGTGCAGTACAACCATGATCTGGAATTGGCATTCTCTGAGCAGGAAGAGGTTCTGGTCAGAGTCTACTTTAAATTTATCCTATGGCCAAGTCTCCATCATGCACACATCTGGCCCATAAGAATAATGAATCTTTGTCCTCCATTTCTTTTTTTTTAATATTTTATTTATTTATTTGAAAAAAGAGAGAAAACATGCAAATGAGAGTGTGGAGGGGCAGAGGGAGAGGGAGAAACAACTCTGCCCTGAGCTCAGAGCCTGACTTGGGGCTTAACCTGAGCCAAACTGCAGAAGGCAGATGCTTAACTAACTGATGCTTAACCAACTGAGCCACACAGGTGCCCCTCTGTCCTCCAATTCTGTCTTAACACCATATTGAAAGCAGCTTCTAGTCCTTTAGATTTCTTAAGGATGAGTGTTTGAGAATGTCTTCATGGGGTCCTCTGAAGTCCAGTAGGCAAGTATCAAGTATGTTGAATGATTTCCTTGAAGTCTCTTTCAATCTCCCCACTGTGATCCTGCCATCCCAAGGAGTGCATGGTGGCCTAGCACCTTATCTTGATATTTATATATTAGCAAGAATCCAACTGACCTACCTGCAACCTAAGCCAATGTAAAATTATAGTAAGACTCTGAAGTTTGTGGTCAGAGACCTAGACTGGAGTCTTTGTTCCATTACTTATGAACTATGTGAACTTTGGCAAGTTATGAACCTCTCTAAGTCAGTTTTCCCCCCCATGATTGGTAAAATGGAAATAATCATAAGATCTATTTTATGGCACCAATGAGAGGTACCAATAAATAACGTAACCCAGGTAAAATAGTTAGCACAAGACCTAGCAAATAGCATGAAATTTATTTTAGCTGTCAATAAAATAATCAAGCTCATTCTTACTCTCAAGTGCCTCATCTCGGGAAAGTAGGCTGCGATCCCGAGAGTTTAGCATCATATTTAGGGACTTATTAAGGTCTGTTAGCTGGCAGCTTCAGGTGGGTCTCACAGTTGCCCTTGTAAAGTTCAGGGAATAAATGTGAATCTGATAGCACCTGTCCTACTGCACCTCTCCTCCAAATAGACTGATCTTTACAATTTTTTTCTGACACAAAGAAAACATACAAGATGTTTTTCTTTCCTTCAGTCTTGTCTCCAAACTTAGTCAAAAAGAGACAAAAATGGTTATTTCCAGAGTAAAACATATCAGTTTATCCTTTTTTTTTTTTTTTTTTTTAGTATCTATGCCTATAGCAGCCCAATTTAGACATCTGGATTCCCAGACAATACACCAAAATAATTGCATATTTTCTATAATCTGTGGTAATTTTTTGGTTTTTATCTGGAAATAACACAGGCCCATAAAGAGTATGTTGCTTTCATGATACAGTCCTTCGGCCTATTATTATTAATGTTCAGAATTTTATCATTGACTGTAGAGATTTCTTCTTACTTTATCTAGGTAAGGCCCCAGACTTGCTTTGGTATTACACCTGTCATCTGTTTTCTTATGTGATTTACAAGCTGTTGGTGCTAATGACCAAGTACAGAATCTGAATACTGCATTTCTTATTAGCACTAATTGATTGTTCTGAATCTTTTAAATAATGCAGGCCTGCCTTGTGATCTGAACTGTGTGGAAGACTGTGAGAAGTGAACTAACTAGTTGGGTTAAGTTCTTCATAAAAAAGTTCTATTTGCCTTATTCTTCAACTGCCCTAACTCTTGTCTTCAACAGCTCTGCTTTGGTTACCCATTGCTGTCTCAGCAAGGCCAGTGGACAGATTTTAGGTTTTGCTCTAAAATTCCTAGCACTAGCGTTGCTGGATCAAAGTCCCCACTAGTATGAGTAAAATATAGGTTTGTTTCTAATTTTGCATGATGTACAAATATTCCCTAGTGTTATGAGAGGACTCGATCTCTCTCACCTTTGTATCAGGCTAAGAAAGAAAAGAAACATTAAAAACGTGATTTTTACCCCTAAGCTAACTTATAACTATTCATTATTAGAAATGTGTCCCTTCTGGTTCACTAATTACAGTTAAGTGAACTTCAATACTGAATATGATGAATAATTTTCAACTGGATGTCTCTTTAACTTTGAGAAAATTGTGGGAAGCATATAACTCACAATTTTTTTTTATAAAATCATAATGCTGTGTATTTTTTTAGAGAACTTCGGATTACTTTTCTACTTTCCAATTCTCAAAGTGAATAGTTGGTACAGGAACTGCTATTTATTCTCTGAAACTTATCAGACCTTTTAGGAAACACCAAGATACTTACAATGCATGAACAGGTACAAAAACAAAATAATCTATATGATGATGATTCCACACCTAATAAATATTTACAGATTGCTACTCAGTTCCAAAAACTAAACAAACAATGTAATAGAGCTTTAAAAAGAAAGATACAAGGGCACCTGGATGGCTCAATCGGTTAACCATCTGACTCTTGATTTCGGCTCAGGTCATGATCTCAGGGTTGTGAGACTGAGCCCTGCACTTGTTGGGTGTGGAGCTTGCTTAAGATTCTCCCTCTCCCTCTGCCCATCTCTCACCTCATGCATGCACACCCCCCAAAATAATGCATTTCCTTACCCCCTAACCTATCAAGGTAATTCTTCATATTATTAGAGAAATAACAAAGCTAAAGTTTTCATGAAGTAATTGTTCATTGTAATTGTACATTATATTATGGTGATGTTTCTATAGCCTTATCTTGCACATGAGACTGAAGGACTAAAGGAAATAATTAATCCTTACTATTTCTTTCTGTTTCTCTATACATATGGGTATACACACACACACACACACACACACAGAGGCACATATGTATCCATATATAGAGATATACATATTCATGACAAATTTAAAAACTAATAAACTTTAAAAAATTTTTTCATAATTTCAGAATATTTAGAATATTCTGTTACTAGTTTATTGGCTAATTATATATTTCTGGAGGACAAACATTGAATATAGAGAGAAGAAAAGTTAAATGTTAATGGTGGGGAGGTAGGGATAAGAGAAATAGGTGATGGGGATTAAGGTGGGCACTTATAGTGATGAGCACCTGGTGATGCATGGAATTGTTGAATCACTATATTATACACCTGAAACTAATATAACACTGTATGCTAACCAACAACTGGAAATAAAATAAAAACTTAAAAATCAAAAAGAAAAGTTGAATGTTAATTGAGCTACTATGAGAAAAAAGTAACAAAAAGTTCAAAAATATTTTTCATAGGGTAACATAATTTTTCCAAACTAAGCTATAACATAACTTCTATAAATAGCACATTCTGGAAATGTCTAGGAGTTTATTAAACACATCTTTAAAAGATCTTTTAAGTTCTGTAAAAAATATATAAAATTATTTGCAATAATTGTAATAGGTGAAGATTCATCCAGAGGTGGTAGGCCATGATGGGTATGAACATGTTTTTGGAGCCAGTGCTTTGGTTTGACCTCTGACCCCACGCACTTCCAAGCTGTTGGATCTTTAACAAATTACTCAACCTTTCTCTGCCTCCATTTTACAACCAAAATACGGCCATTATAGTAGAATCAAACTTCATGAAGTCCTCGTGAAGAAACAAGACTCAGTTTTAGCTGTGATTATTGTCATTATCAAGAGTAGCAGTGGAAGTAATAGTACAAGAGTAGTGCCAGTACTAGGAGTAATAGATTAGCCTTAGAGCATAAGGAGTAGCATTCATCGGTATAGAGTACAGCTGGAAGGAGGAAAAGAAAGATTATTCAATATCTTCACTTTTTGCATGCAAGTCTCAACCTCCATGTGAATAGGACAAAGAGATGAACTCCTGCTGCCTCACAAGAGAATTGTATGCCATTTATAGAAACGCTTTGGTTATATACTTCTAAAAGAGGTAACTGTGGCAATTTATGAAGAAAGAACATCTCTAAATAGCTGAGTGATTTTCAGTCATGTGAAAGCTCTCCTACAAGGGATAGTGGTAGTGCTGCTTTCGTAGGACCAGCACAGCAATAATGATCTCCTGCTAAGTATTTCTTAGTTCCCTTGTCAGAAACAGAGCATGAGACTGAATTCCATCAAGAAGGACAAATCACATTTTCCTATCTCACAAATACTCATTTCTACTTTGAATAAACTGTTTCACTTTGCTAACATTATATCATTAAACCGAAGCTTTAAAAAAGGTTTCCAAATAGGACTATTTCACTTCTTCACATCATGAAACTAACAGTCAAATGACGATATTTTTGAAGTCATTGGTGTCTTTGGTGTCATGAAGACCCAGACAAACTTCACTATAGGATATGACGTTCAATGAAACAGTGTATTTCAGGAAATTGATGGATATTAGCTGTTAGCTATACTTTCAAAAGGAGGTTGTGTTATTGAATCTATCAGTAATGGAGAAGGGAGACATGCTTTTAATGATAACATCCAGTTGTAAGCATTTTTGAGTCTATAAAATAAGAAAAGTCATTTTCTATAAAATATAATTCCCAACAGAAGCTGAAATTGGTCTCTATTATATTACAGTTTACTTATGTGTTTGCCTCCATTGTTATAAAATGAGTTCCCTCAAATAAGGATCCTGAGTTTTCATTTTGCAATAGCCTAGTGCCTGATAAATAGTATGCCTTCCCCAGGGGTGCCAGGATGTCTCAGTTGGTTAGGTGTCTGACTCTTGGGTCGGCTTGGGTAATGATTTTGGAGTCCTGAGATCAGACTCCATGCTCAGTGCCATACTCAGTGCTTGTCCCTTTCTCTCTCAGCTCCTCCCTCCTTCCTCTCTCTCATAAATAAAATTGTAAAAAAGTAGTATGCCTCCCCCAAACACCCCAGTAAAGAAGTTTAATGGAGAAACACATGAGCAAATGATATAATTCTGATATGGAATTTTCCCAATTTTTGTTCTGCCATGTAATGCCATTTCTACGTCTTCCTAAGTAAAGTAAAGAGGAAAGCTAAAGAACAATCCTGACAACCAAAACTGTTTAACAGATTGTTCTCATTCACTCAACTGAAAGTGAAAAGAGTTTCTTAAATCTATATTGTGTGAGTCACTAAATATCCTGTAAAACTAAGTGCATACCTGGAGTCTTTAAGTTATAATACCTACATGTTTCACTGAGCTCATGTAGGATTCACCACAAATCTCTGGAGAGTGCAAAATGGACAAGAATGAAGAGGAAGTTATTCCAGCAAGATCATGTAGCACACATGACAAATTAGGAAAAATCTACTCATTCCTTTATGAAAACACCAGCCCAGCTCCAAGGAACTTCTAGCATGTTCTAGACATGCAGAATCTTACTCTTCTCCTTTTTTCAGTAATTTTTCTTAACACACCATGTTTTCCTAGGCAGAACATTATGAGAAAATGAAAAGCATGCTTTTCAAATCAGTATTTTACAAAACTGTTAAAGATCAAGCAGGACTTCAGAATTGGGATCCAAAGAAATATTGATAGATAAATTGAGAGACTGACTCTAATAAGACTAAATTCAGTGATGATAACTGTATATTTTTCATTTAAGTTCAAAGTGAAATGAGTCCATAATTTTGGAATGAGGGATAATTGACTTAAAAGTTGTGCATCAAAGGTTATTTGGAGGTCCAGCTCTCATCTATTAAGGAAAGTATAATCTAGCTAATTAGCATGGGAGAAGGTGAAAGAATGGAGTTGGCCATGAGCTGTATCCTTACAGGCATATTATTTGCAACCAAGAAGTTATAGCTTCTAATTGAATGTTAATTTAATTGAATGTTAATTAATTTAATTGAATGTTAATCAGCCATGAGTAAAGAATATGTATTCACTTTAAATAGTAAGACTGGAAGGGGATGTACTGGATAGGTGTACTGAGAAATTATTATTTTTTTTTTTTAAGAGAGAGAGAGAGAGCAAGAAAGGGAGTGGGGAGGGAAGGGGCAAAGGAGAGGGAGAGAGAATCTTAAGCAGGCTACATGCCCTGTACAGAGCCAGATGTGAGGCTCGATTTCACCACCCTGAGATCATGACCTGAGCCAAAATCAGGAGTCAGAAGCTCAGACTGAGACACCCAGGTGCCCTGAGAAGATGAGTTTTTCATGTTATGAGCTCTTTGTATTAGAATAAGAGATGGACAGGAGGAAAATGGCATATGACAATTGATGAAGGAAATGGGAACGATTAGTGAGGAAAAGATTTGGGAAGAACTAAAAAAAAAAAAAAAAAAGAAAGATTTGAAGAACTAGTACTATTTAAAAATATTTGTGTGGAAAGATTCAGACTTGTTCAGAATGGACCCAAAAGGAAGAAATAGAACCAATGGGAAGTTGGTTTTGTCCCAAATATGGGAGGCTGACTTTGTCTCAGTCAACATCAGTGGTGATTGGTATGGTAGTGGAATGAACTCTTGGTGGTAGCCAAGTCATGGATTCTTCCATAACCATATTTGGATGCTTTGATGGAGTATCATTTTATTTTTATTTATTTTTAAAATTTTATTTATTTATTTTTTAATAGTTCCCTGGGTTCCTTAATGATTTTTTTTTTTTTTTTTAGGATTTTATTTACTAAAAAGAAAGAGAGCACAATCAGGGGGAGTGGCTGGCAGAGGGAGAAGAAGGTTCCCCATTGAGTAAGGAGCCCAATCCAAGACCCTGGGATCATGACTTGAGCTGAAGGCAGATGCTTACCCAACTGAGCCACCCAGGAGTCCCTGTGAAAAGGTTTTAAATACAGAATATGCCATTAGTTTAGTTTATCATCCCTAAGACATAGCCGCTTTAGAAAGTCCATGGGGGCCAATATTGATAATTACACCATGACAACAGATATAAATGTGACTGTCTGGAGCAACTGTGGATCAATGGCCATCCTGCCCTTGAGATCTCATCCAGTTCTGTTCTGGGGGAATGTTGTTAGGAAGTGTCTCTTCACAGACATTCCTGATCTTCCAATGGAAATGGTTCGCAAACGTGATCTGGTCTCCTAAGAAAGAGGGGAGTGAAAAAGAAAAGCCCAAAACATGTTTGTAAGCAGAAAGGTTTGGCTTTTATCAATCTTCTCCACTCTGTGCTAGTTGAACTCCACCCACTGGTCCCTCCCATTGTCACCCCACCCCCACCCCTCACCTCTCTACTCTTCAGGGGTTATGGTGTGAATGCCTCTTGTCCAGACTCTTCCACAGCAGTGTAGCATTCACAATTAATTTTGGGGCAGTTCTCTTCATCCCCAAAATATCTCACAGCCAAACTCCCATTATTAAATAAACTATGAATTAGGAGCAACTTTATGCTCCCTGTCAGCAGATAGATACTGCTATCTCTCCTTACCTCTCAAGAGGTTTTTCATCTGAAAATGATGTTTCTTATCCTAATACAATTGCAATGGTTTGCATTTTAGCATGTTTCATAGCAGTGCTTAATGTGCAACAAAACTGGGATGGAAATAGCTCCAACGCGCCAAGAGAGAGAAGCTAACTGGGGAGCAATTAGGCACCAAAGCCAAAGAAGTGGACAGTCAGCATCAAAGGTGTTGACCAGGAGGTTGCTAGAATTTGGACCGAGGAAATAAAGCTCTGGGACTAGATCCCAGAGAAGCCAGCTCACTGAACATAGAACCTAACCAAGAAGAAATCACACTACTCAGCCACTGAGGTGGAATGCTAGAAAGGAATGCAGTCATTAGAAAACAAAGCAAGAATCAAGACAATGGAATTACAACAAACCAAACCAAAACAAAACAAAGTCAGAGTGGGACAGACAACAAAGTTAACACTAAGCTGCCTGAGGAGCCCTTGTCCTGGGGATACTTATGCCCACACTCCCTGAGGTGATTGCTGGTACCAGTGTCCGGATAGGGCTCCCCTTGAGTTTAGTGCTCCAAGCTTCCAGGAAAGGGCAATGTAGAAGGAAGTGGGGCACTGATTAGTCTTATTTCTTGGTCCTGATATCCTAGTGCCTAGAATTTAGGAAGCTGCTTCAGAAGGAGGATAAAGCTTTCTTAACATTAGCTCATCAAAATGTTCCAACACTTGACATGTTTGTGGAACTTAACAATGACCCATTTGGAATAGATGGAATATTGTTCACTTGATGAGAACAACAGATACAATTGAAGTTATTTTCTTTAAAGACAAGAATGCATGCATTTTGTTTAATAAGTTTTACATAACACACCCCCTTCAACCCTAGCCCCAGACACTGATTGTCAGTAACATCCATCAATATTTAAGGAAGCAAGTCATACCATAACATGTGGTAGGTTTTTTTTTTATCATTAATCTTTAATATTTCCGTTTTGCTCAATTTTGGCCTGCTTCTGTCTGCTGCTTCCATCATTCACATAGCCAAGTAAATCTTCTACCACTCTTTTGTGCCAAACAACAGGCTTTTTGCTGTTTGAAGAGTGCAAGAGGTCTCTAAAGCAGACCACTTGAGAGGTCAAAACATTTTACCACTGTGCAATCCCAGGCATTCTACCAGGCACAGTTATGGCAACAGAGTGCTTTTATAGAAGTGTTTCTTGCAATGTTCTTTGAAATAAAACATACCTTCTGAGTGTAGGAAACATGTGGGACTGCAGAGTCTCTCTGTCCAGCAATGTCTGGTAACTAGGACTCATACTGGCAGTTTTTATTTATTGTAACTCTACTTTCCAGTATCTTATGTGATTCAACCCTTTCCATTTATCTTATGTGATCTTCACAACAACATTGTGAAGAAAATCTTATTAGCCTCTTTCTACAATTGAGGAAACTGAGACTGTCCCACAGATAGTTTATGGCTGGGTTGGCATTTGAAGCTCATCTGGTCTGCTTAGACCATCTTTCTGAATCTGTAACTTCCTTGTTGGTTGGTGTCTTAGTTTCCCATTGGTGCTATAACACGCGTGGCTTAACACAAATTTATTTTCTTCCAGTTCTGGAGGTCAAGGATCTGAAATGGGTCTCATTTGGCTAAAGTCAAGTTGTCAGCAGGGCCTCGATCTCTCCAGAGGCTCCTGAGAAGGTGCTGTTCCTTGACTTTTTCAAGTGTCTGCTGTCTGCCACCAATCTGAGCTTATGGCTGTATCATCCTTACCTCGGCCTCCTTCTTCACATCACTTCCCCTCTATTTTTCAGATCTCCCTTTGACTCAATCTTACAAGGACACTTCTCATTGGAGTTAGGGTCCACCTGGAGAGTCAAGGATAAGCTCCTCCTCTTAAAATTCTTAATGAATCTAATCTTTGGCCACAGAGAGGAATAGTCATAGGTTCTGTGGATTAGGACATGGACATATCTTTGGAAACCACCATTCAGCCATATTATTGCCAATTCCATTGCCTATGTAAACACAGAGTTTTCAAATTTTCCCTCCTTTTCCATCTTGCTAGTGTAACTGAGATTTGGAATTCAAAAGGCGATTTTCCAGGGGCGTCCCTAAAAGTCCCCACCGTGTCAGTGATAAGTCTTCCACTTGTGGGTTAAAACAAATCTTGCCCTGTGTCAAAACACTTCAGGGCCTGTGGATGACCATCCATTCTCCTAAGGACTCCTTGTGGTACTGCCTAAATGTTTCTCTCCCACCTGATGCACTCTGAACTTCCTGAATACAGGAACCTGGAAGCAATGTGAAGAAATCTCCCTACCTATCCCAGCAAGTCTGCCAGGTTTTGTGTTCTGAGTTTTAAATGCCATATTTGAGGAGAGTTACACATCTCATATTGTCAAGCTAAAAGTAGAAGTTGCCAGGTACTGGAAGTGTGGCCCCCATCCAGAATGTTCTTGTTGTTGTTGTTTTAAGGGCCTTGGCTGTGACAAATTGCAGTGGTTTAACCCAGGGTGGAGAGAAGCTTGGGAAAATTTCCCAAAATGTGGTGAGACTGGTGGTTTTCAGAGAGAAGTGCAAGTGCATGTCTGAGTGTAGATGTATGTGTGTGTGTACATTTCTCTGGCCAGTGGCAGAGGAGCTTGTCCCCAGGGCATGGGGTTTGCACCATTCCTAACATTTCAGCTTTCCAGGTCTTTAGGCCTGCATGTTAAATCAGAAACTTTGGGAATGGGTTCCAGGACTCTGAGTATTTAGAAGTTTTATAAGACTTCACAGTCAAACTCAACACAAGCTGCTCTGAGATGAAGAAGGCAAGATAATGAGCTTGAAGGATGTTTGCGTTTGGAAATCCAAGATATGGGACACAGAATGGAGCAGTGAGGGCACCATGTGTCCCTTTACTATTGGCTGTTTATTTTGCATTTTACATGTACACATGTATTAAAAATAAATATATATAAATATTTATTATGTATACAATCTAAATATATAAGTTTTATTTTCTGTGTCTTATGATGTTTTGACATTTTATTAAAAAAATCCTTCTGGCCAGGAAGCACTGGCTTGCCAATTCTTCAAGATAACCAAGAGCTCAGCTGAAGCATATCTTTCATCTGTAAACTGACCAGTCCACAGCCACACCTCCTCTATCTGCCCACATTCCCATGGAGCCATATTCCACCATCTGCATCATCCCAGGCCAAGGTACCAGCAACTAGAGATCTCCCTATGGCTCAAAGCTTGCTGAAATTATTCAAACTAGTCAGTTCTCAACTCTTTCCCCTGCCCTGTTTTTCCTTACCCAGGAAACTACAATAAATCTAACAGCCTAAACACTCCTCCAAAGCCTGGCTTCTGTCTCTGGACTACTCTGATACCTAACCCTGCAAGCTGATGTGCAAGGTCTCTTGATTCTGGGACCTGTGAGTATCACAGTGCTTCTTTCCTGCACTGTTCCTGTGTCTTCTCTTGTGGCCCAACTTGACTGACCATTGCATTAAGAAAAAAAAATACAGAAGCAAATCAAGGGAGCAAATCTTTCTTCTTGTCTTGACAAATCTGATTTATTTTGGAAAATGATCTATGTCAATAAGAGAACTTATATACTGAGGAAGATTTCTAGCTCCGTGAGGCTAATTTCCGATGTCATGGGAGTCAGAATCCACCTGAGAATTTTCCTTCTGTAACTTCCCTGGGCAGGTATGACCACTTCTCCACTGGTCTGCAGGATGAATTCACCCCCGCTTGAGACTTGATTTTACACTGCCAGAAAACAAGGGGTGCCACCGGAGTGTTTGGCCTTAAAGTGGGAATGATGTCATGTCGAAGGTCATGAACAAATTAGCTCCACTGCTCACCCGGCTGATCTCTGGCTTCCCACAACCTCGCATTCCTTCTTGTCCCTTAAGCAAAGGTCCACTCCTTGGCCTGGGTTGCAGAACTCCCTGACAGATCTCTGAATATCATCATACCTTCATAAAGGCGTCAGAGAAAATGTTGATTACGCCACTGGGCGACTGACAAGCTGCGTGCCTGGGGGCAAGTTACCCAGTGCTTTTGAAATTTCCTATCAGAAGGAGAGAGGGAGATTGTAGGCTCTCACGGTGAAGAGTAAAAGAACTGATGTGTGCGTATCAGGTGTTTATTATAAAGACTGGCACAGACACATCAAGGATATGAATCACTGTCTTCGTGATATTAAACACTCTGCTCTTTGTTGGTGGATGAGGAAAGAGATGAGCAGGGACAGATATAGACATGCCTTTACCTCTATATTGATAGTTGTCAACGTTGTTGCTGTTCATTTCAATGCTGTTCATTTGCCTGAGGTAGCTGAGGTTCAGGCACTGAGGGGGAGTTGAAATGGGTTCTAACCCCAATGCCCATGCTCTGGAAGTTCGCTCTAACAGAGCGGAGAGATGGCACCCCGTCTCTTCACCCCACACTCTGGTTGTGGCGTCTGCTGGCTTGTGAGGCCTGGACAACAACCACGTGAAGGGAGGTTTGCTCGGTGTGAGGATTGAATTCTAACTGCACGGTGTGGGAGGAAGCTTTGTGGCCTTGCTGTGGGCTAACAGGAATCTCGCATTCTTGGCTTTAAACAACTAACATCCTTTTAGTTTACCTCGTTTACCTCAGCTAACGTTAAATATTTTGTCAAGTAAAGTACCAATGGTTATCGCCTCACTTATGTCATCCATCTCTTTTATAGAAGAAAAAAAAAAAAAGGCAGGATGATTAAAATGCCTCCAACTATAATCTTCTTTAAGTTGATATTTCCTTAGGGGGAAAAATGGCTAAAACCTTTCAAGGAAACATGTAATGAAAGAAAAAAAAAAGTACACTGATGTGTTTATTATACTCCAACCCTAGGGGAACTATTGAAACTAGCTCTGAATGGAGCAATGATTCTGCAATGCTTGAAAAATTAGTCTGGGGGCAAAAATCTACAGAAATCTCTTTCAATAAACAATAAGGGTGGGCATTAAAAAAAAAAAACCTCCATATTAAGCAACCTATTAAAGTTTCATTGCAGCAATTTTTCTGCAAAGCTATTTAATCTATTCAAGATATCTTGTGATGCAGAAATGTCTCTTCTTTTAGTAAAGAATAAAAGTTAACATCTACCAATGATGACTCGTTCCAAAAATTATCAGAGGCAAAAATAATTATAAACATTCTTCTCATGCAAAAACCATTTGGAAGAGAAAGATCATGGGCTTAATGCCTCTAGCATTTCAAATAGAAGAGGGTTTCTACTTTATTCCCCCCACCTAAGAGTCATGTACTAAATGATGTATGAGGATGTGAATCACTGTCTTCGTGATATTAAACACTCTGCTCTTTGTTGGTGGATGGGGAAAGAGAGGAGCAGGGCCAGATATAGACATGTCTTTACCTCTATATTGGAACATGGGGTTCCCTCAATATTCGCTAGAAAACATGAGGCTCTCATTTTGGTGGAAACTTTGTCAGAGCTTGGACCCAGTAGATGAAATGTCATACAGATCCCACACATGCAAAGGACACTTCTTTCTGAACCAGGTGTCAAAACAAGTTTCCATGCTTACCTCCTTTCTTAAAGCTCTGTCCAGCCTTAGTCATATTTTTAAAAATATTTTATTTATTTGTGTGTGAGAGAGAGAGAGAGAGAGAGAGAGAGCAAGCGCACAAGCAGGGGGAGCTGCAAAAGGAGAGGGAAAAAGCAGCCTTCCCACTGAGCAAATCCCAACATGGGACTCAATCCCAAGACCCTGGGATGATGACCAGAGCCGAAGGCAGACACTTAACCGACTGAGTCACCTGGGCATCCCAGATCTCATTGGTTTTGCAGGCACTAATTTCTGCATGTTTTCCATTCTCTGCCCACATGTGAGTTCATGTGTTTACCACCACAGGCAAGAGACAGAAATCTACATCGCAGATTCCCTGTGCTGCTCTTTCATGGTAAGTCAACCTCCTCCATCCCACCTCCCACCTCTGTGAACTACTAACCTGTTCTCCATCTATAAGTTTGTGATTCTGTCATTCATACTGTTTTTTCCAAGTTCCCATCATCACACCATAGCTGTCCCAATCCCTTGAGATTTGTTTGGTTCAAATTACTGGCAGGGCTAAAGGTGCTAACAGAGTCACAGAGAAGGCTCTTGAGAATCTTTCTGTTTGTGAAATCATCAGTGAAAGCTGAGAAATGCCCTGGGAATGAGATTGAACTTGACAACTTTGCCATTGATACGCAGACTCGTTTCAGACGTGTTAGTCCAAAGACTTTATACAACTAAGCATCTAAAACTGTGTCCTATTAAGTGTGCTTAGTTGCATGAAATGCAATTATTTAATAGAACAAAACAGAACACAAAAACTGGAGAAATATCCTACGGAGTTTCACTTCCTTAGGATCTTCGCTTCAGTGTCACGCTCCAGATAGGTGCATGCTGGCAAGCCTGTCTCTGTCCACTCCTGATTTCCTCTCTTCCTTAAACCTATTGTCATATACTCTTTTTGAGTCACTTTTTCCCTAGACATTTGACTGATTCCTTTTTTGTTGTTCTCCCCACCCCTCATGTGAGAAGGGAGGCTTTTTTCTAATGAGGCTGTATCTTCTTTTCTTTAAGTAGGGTTGTTGCTGTACCTCCAAAGAGGCATATTCTTTTGCTCAGACACAATTTTGGTTTACAAAAACTAATGCATTTGTCTTGGTGTCTCCATCTTTATCACTTAGGATGTGGGATAATGGTGTCTTTACATGCTGATGGGAATAAATCTTTATCTTTTGGTTTCTGAAGTCTGCGTCTTCATAAACCCAAACTGGAGGTTTCAACTCAGAAAACCAGGTGATGCCATATCATGCACCATGCATTTCACTTCACAACAGTTTCACCCACACTTAACAAACTGCTCAGATACATGTGTGTCTGTTTCCTAAGACATACAAATATTACCGAGCGATGTGCTGTCCACTTGGCTGAGAATCAACGTCTCTCCCCCAATTTTACTATTTACTTACAAACTGTTAGCACAATTTGTTTCCATATATGGAGAAAAGATGTAATTAAGGGATAATCTCAGGTTTCACCCAGTTTAGCAAACTACACAATATATTAGCTTTCAAAGCAACTTTGAATTCCTAAAAGTGAAATTAAGTAAAAGGTAATGACCATTTTTGAAAGACATTTATGCACTCTTGTCCTCTCATCTGAAAGTGAACAAATCTTCCCGATCCCACTGATGGGGTACTTAAAGATGAGATGAAAAATAAAAGGGTGATGAAGGGGTCTAGAAGTGTCTACCGTGGATGATACATCATATAAAATTATGTGTTACTGTGATTAGTAATATTTAATCTAATTGTTTCAGAAAATTATGTGTTACTGTGATTAGTAATATTTAATCTAATTGTTTCCTATAAATTCCACCTACACCCTGTGTCTCTGGCAAGTGCTTTTGAGGCCAATAGTGTTTTAGTTCCCCAACCCCCTTCATTATTCATTGACTTTAAAATTTCAGCTGGTTTTTTTAAATTCATGGTTTATCTTTCTCTTCAGATTCATTGACATTTTTTATAGCTTTGTGCTTTCTACTAATATTTTCAACATTATCACTATCAGTGTAGGTTTCATGGTCTATTATATATTCAGATATCTGATGTGTTTGCACATCTTTTTTATCTATCACCTATGTATTTGTTATTTATTTATTTTATTATTTTTTGTCAGATTGTTCTATTACAGGGTATCTTATCTTTGCCAGCAAATGTATTTGGGGGAAAATAGATGAATAATTTGAGATTCCGTATGTAGCGCTTTCCTACAAGGAGGATACCAGTCAGGGGCCACCTCAAAGCAACATGCTGAGGTTCCTTGGACATTCAGGTATGTAGGTCATGGAACAGATGCTTCATGTTTCACTCACCTTTATTTTGAGAGAGTAGACCTCTCAGGTTCCAGCTTGTGCAAATGAGTCCTCTACTGTACTTCCGTCTGCTCTAGCCTTTGATCTGTCTCTCTCCTTCTGCACAGAGCTAGCAAAACAAAAGTTTAAGTTTTCAAGTTGGTCAGGATGGTCATATTCTCTCAGGGTAGAAGTTGCTGCTTTATTAGGCTGCTTCCCTATTTTCTCACTGACAAGATGTCCTGGTAAATCCTTATGACTTGTTCGATGCTTGTAACATCTTAAAATATATATTTTATCCTCTATGTTTTGCACTTTTTAGCAGGAAGTTTGGTGCAGATTACCTAATTGACCACAAGTGAATTCAAAAGAGGGAGAAATTCTTTTTTAATTATTTATACAAAAGTGAACAAATTCTAACCCAAAAGAGACTCAAGTTTTTTATTTTCTTTTATGTCTCACCCACTCTTACTCTTAAAATACAATGTGTCAGGACTTTATTTTTGTGAAATACCGTGAGATCATATATTCCAAGGGACTGTGCTCTCCAATGTTATTTGGAATTTTTCATATAGAGGTAAAAGAAAAAAAATCTTGTAAGTTAGTTTTTAGTAAAATACTTTCTTAGACTTGGGTTATTTTTTGATGGTAAGCAGCTCAGTATCCAGAATGTGATGAAATGTATATGCATAGCAGAGTAGTTCTTGCTATATTTATTTATTTTAAAATAAGACCACTGAATATGAACCACATCTGTCAGTAGATATGGTACATTTTAAACTGACTTTAAAAAATTACTTTCAATATCAAGCCTCCTTTTAGTTACAAGTTGTAATTAGCTTTTGAAAGTTATTTGGTTGGTTTGCCTGGAAACCTGTAAGAACACAACTTAAAGGAGAGAGTGTTGACATTTGCTTAGTGATTAATATGCTCAAAAACTTTTATTTTCTGTTCAGACTCTGCTGAATTGCCCAACGTGTTCTCTTCAAGATGAAATGGAAATAGGGAAATAATTCCGTGATTTCTTTACAAACAACTCACAGTCACAGGAAAAAGGAAATAATTCTTATCTGTGATTTTTGCCACTCACAGCCTATCATATGCCAGAAAGACTCTTGGGTGCTAAACATGTTAGTTCTTGGATCATATCAATGGCTGGACTCCTCCCTCACTAACCCTTGCTCCCACATTTTGTTTTTATTCATGTCACACAACTAGTAAGGAATAAAATGGAATTGTATCCTTTCCACACCAAGGGGAATTCCACACTATGATGCTTAGTAATTAATAAAGATGAGCAGTAATTTAACCTGAATAATATACATAGGATCTTTACTAACAAAAAATGTAAGTTGATTCTTGATTTGAGGATTGAAGCTGCCTACATTGATTTAGTCATTCAATAAATATTTATTGAGTTCTTACTTTATGCAGTCACCAAATATTGACATAAAATTGTCACCAATAACACTTCATTGTATAAAATCACCTAGAAGTATGACAAATCCATTTTCTTATTTTAAAAATTTAGGTAAATGTGTTTTCAATTTTCTAATATTGTGTAAAAAAACAACTCAAAACATAGGGACTAACAACAGCAAAGATTATTTCTTATAACTTTAAGGGTTGGCGAACTGGGTTGTTCTTTCACAGCAGTCCACTGGGAACACTCATTAGTTGTTTCCATCTCATAACTCAACTGAGGTGAAGGGTACAAAATGGTCCCACTCACTTGGCCAGTAGTTGGTGTTGTCAGTTGGGTACCATTCACCGGTAGGGTAGACTGGATTTTTTCCATACCTTGTGAGCTCAGGAGTCTAAGAGGGTGAAAGTGGAAGCTATAGGGCCCCTGAAGGACTAGCTTGAGAAGTTGCACATATATCATCACTGTACTGCATTCTGTTGATCAGTATAAGTCCACAAGGCTATCTCATATTTAAAGAGATGGGGATAGATCCATCTCTTGATAGAAGACATGGAAAAGTCATATGACAATGGATTTGCATAGATGGATGGAGGTAATTACTGTGGCCATCTTGAAAGAAATTTTCCAGAGTTCACTCTCCACTTACAGAAATTTATTTACATTCTTCTTTTATGAAAAATAGTCTTAAGCTTTCCCCCAAAGTCTTGTCTTTGTTTTGATGTCAGGCTCTATCTCCATATCCTTGCAATTTTAATCAAGTCTGAATATGGTAAGACTCCTCAGGCATAGCAACTCTTGATCCAGACATTTGTGAGCAAAAAAAAAGACTTGTTATCAGCCCCTCAAGCCCTCAACATTCAAGGTATAGACAGTCACTGGTCTTTATTAATTCTGAAACTCATCTGGGAGTGTTAGCTGAGCCCACTCTCCAGGGAGTAGGGTTGTGACTGTTTCTGTCTTCTGGGAGTGATTCATTTGTTCATTGTATTTTTCAGCTTTTGGGTCTACCATCTGGGCACTTAGCTCCATCCTTGGATGTATGTTTGAAAAGAATGTACTACATTCTTTAAAAATCTGAATTATTATAAAATATATAGAAAACTTATTAGAAGTACATGAAATAAACATAATTTTAAATCTCGAGTTATACTTAATGACTTTTATTTACCTAGATATATGTCAATGTAATATTTCAGAAATGATTTTAGGTTTCAGTTTGTATCTGGTTTCTTGTGCAGTATTTTCTGAAACAGTGATAATGTCTATATTCTAGCACATGTAGTGGATACATAACCCTTTAAATATACAAAATAAAGTCTGTCTTTCAAACTATAATAATTGGGACAAATAATTATATTTCATTAAGTTCCTAACTTCATGAATAATTTCCAATTCAGCTAAACTCTAAAAGCATTTATTGAGCCCCTCATAGTTGTTGATGATTGTCTGAGCTCTATGGAGACACAGTGAGGCCCTTAGCCTGATCACAGGGGTTGCAGAAAGCAGTGATTCATGAAAAACTTACTGGAATAAAATGACTAAGCTAGACCTTAGAAGATGTGAAAAAGTACCTTTCAGGAGGAAGGAACATTATCAAAGGTATGCAAACTTGAGTTTATATGATATACACAGGGACTGATACTCTCCACTCAGCATTACATTCAAATGCAAATCTTTCAGAAATATTCTCACAGAAATAACCAGAAATAACATCTAACCAGACATCTGGACAACCCACAATCCAGTCAAGTTGACATGAGAAATTAACCATCACAACAGTTAACTTGATAATATAGAGGAATGGTCTACTGAGGACCCATAATGAGAAGAAATACATAATAGGGGTCAAGTGCTATTACAGAAGCTTCAGCGAATACACTAAACCAACAATGAATGCATGATATTTTTCCTCTCTTAAACAGAGTGCATTGGTCCGGGAAACAAAAGCTAGAACTAGGTATGGCATTTTTCACTCCCACATTGTAGTTGCTTTCTAGGGCTACTATAACAAAGCACCACAAACTAGGTGGCTTAAACTGCAGAAATTTATTATCACACCAGTTCTGAAGTTAGATGTACAAGACCAAGAAGTCGTAAGAGTTGGTTCCTTCTGAGGGCTCAGAGGGAGAATCTGCCTAGCTTCCGATGCTTTGTTAGCGATCTTTGGTATTCCTTGGCTTGTAGAAGCATCACCCTAATCTCTACCTTTATCTTTATAGGGCGTTCTTTCCAAATTTTGCCTTTTTATGAGGACACTGTCATATTGGACTAAGGTCATGCTGTGGAAAGATACACAAAAGACCTGCATTGCATACTCCCAATCAACAGCTTATAAGAAGAAAGAAGCTAAGTAACTCTGTATATGACACTTCAGAACACTTTTGGAAAACTAAAGAATATAATGATGTTGGTTGGTTGCTCCTAATGTCCCCATACAAAGAGATGAAAGAAAGGCATGAGTTCAGGGGCACCTGAGTGGCTCAGTTGGTTGAGCATCAGACTCTTGGTTTTGGCTCAAGTCATGTTCTCAGGGTCCTCAGATCAAACCCTACATTGGGCTCCACACTCAGTGCAGAGTCTGCTTGAGAGCCTCTCCCTCCTTTCTGCCCCTCCCCCCACTTGTGAATGTGCTCTCTATCTAAAAAAATAATAAATGAATGAATGAATGAGTGAATAATAAAATCCTAAAGAAAGAAAAGGATGAGCTCAGGAAGTTGAATTCCAGGTCAAGTACTATATAAATGAGCTAAGAGTTTCTAGGGGGTTCCCTAAAGGATACCCCTATCACCAGAAGCCCTAGGACTGTTATTGCTGAACAATAAACATAGACCTCCATCCTACGAATAGATGAATTACAAGGCAAGTTGAACTCTGAACCTCACAGGGTGTCTACTACTAAAGTAAGGGCATTGACTGGGAAAGAATGGGATCCTGTAAGTTTGGATGGGTTGTGTGGGGAGGTAATGATGAATCTGGGGACAGTAAACCCCTAAATTCTGATGTGTCTTCTTTGCCGGTAGGAAAGTCATCCCCACTCCCAGTGGAATTGGCTCCCCCACTCCAGCAGAGTGTCCTCCCCAAACACAGTAACAGGGTCATCCCCACCCACAGTCAGATCTTCCTTTCCACCTGTGTGAGATTAACCCTGCATTCCTTGAGGAAACCATAGCAGCTGCTGTGTGAGGAGTCTCCTCACAACCCACCTCCACTACCCCTTTCTACTTCTAGGCTGATAACTTGACTTAAGCCCCAGGGGGTCCCTAAAGGTGAGGTGAAAAGTATAACACACAAGAAGGTCTGCTACACTCCCCAAAAAGAGTTTTCTAAATTATACAAACAGAAATCAGGGGAATATATATGAAAATGGACATGAAAGGAAGTGGAATAATGGTAGGGAGACATAATGTTGAATTAGGCAGAATTTATTGAAATGGGCTCACTAAACAAATATTCTACATTTAATGTTGCAGCATGGGGAACTTTAAGGGGCTCTGATAAATAAAACCATGCATCAAAAGATGGCCCACTGTGAGAAAACTGGACATAACATATCTCCCTTGGTTTAATGTTCAGGAGATGTTTCAAAAGTTTAGGAAAATTGGAATGTTAGGATAGATTTGTCATTTAAGACCTACTTATTCAAATGGGAGTTTCAAGAGATATACCTTCATGAATATTTTGAGCAATAAATTTGTGAAGGGATTCCCAGCATTCTTCTGAAAGCTCTTCTCTGAAGGCCAGAACTTATAGAAAGACTCACAGCTACTGAGCTGGAAAACCTAAATGCAATGGAAGTAATTAGATCCCAGGTGGCAGGGCCAAGTGGCTTCACTCAACAGTCAAAGACAAGGTGGATGTACTTACCTTAAAGGATAGCAGAGTTAAAACAACAATCAGAATCATGTGACTTGCACAGACCTATTGTGTTGGATAGTTAATCATGGTGTTCCTAAAAGTGAAACAGATAGTAAGGAATCTAAATCTTTATTTGATCCATATAAGCAGACAATTTCTAGATCAAGTGAATAAAAGTTTAACTCAAATCATGAAAACAGGGTCATGACCCCTCAGTCAATTCCCAGGCATGAGCCAGTTTATAGACCCACTGCCTTCCATGTAGGGAAGGCCAGATTCCCTCAAAGGAGCCCACTACACTACTGAAAGTTTGTCCTGGTAATCTTTACCCCAATTTTCTCCCAAAGGAACCTGAGGCTTTTTACCAGGGTACATGTGCATTAGGAAAAAAGAAATGGCATCTTTCTGGGACTACTAGATACTGGCTCTTAATTGACACTGATTCCAGAATTCTATCTGTGGATTCCAGGATTCTATCTGTGGTTACTTCCTAAGTTCCAGAATGCATAGTTGGAAGAGACATACTTAAGATCAGGCAGAATCCCCACACTGGTTCCCTGACTTGTTGATTGAGGGCTATTATGGAGAAAGACCAAATGCAAGCCATTCGAACTACCTCTACCTAGAAAAAAAATAGTAAATCAAAGGGATACTGGGGTGCCTGTGTGGTTAACGACTATCTCTCAATTTGGACTCAGGTCATGATCTCGGGGTCTTGGGATGGTGTCCTGCCTAGGGCTCCATGCTCAGCAGGGAGTCTGTTTCATGATTCTCTCTCTCCTTTCCCATTGTCTCTCCCCCAGTTTTCTCTCTCTCTCTCTCAAATAAATAAATAAATCTTTAAAAAGAGGAAGAAGGGTTATAGGGTAGGTCTATTTTTAATTTCTTAAGGAATCTCCACACTGTTTTCCAAAATGGCTGCACCAACTTGCATTCCCACCAACAATGTAAGAGGGGAATGACCCTGCAATTGCACTACTGCGTATTTACCCCAAAGAAACAGATGTAGTGAAAAGAAGGGCCATCTGTACCACAATGTTCATAGCAGCAATGGCCACAGTCACCAAACTGTGGAAAGAACCAAGATGCCCTTCAATGGATGAATTGAAGAAAGAAGATACAGTCCATATATACAATGGAGTATTATGCCCCCATCAGAAAGGACAAATAGCCAACTTTTGTATCAACATGGACAGGGCTGGAAGAGATTATACTGAGTGAAATAAGTCAAGCAGAGAGAGTCAAGTATCATATGGTTTCACTTACTTGTGGAGCATAAGGAATAACACGGAGGATATTGGGAGATGGAGAGAAGTGATTTGGGGGGAAATCAGAGGTGGAGACATATCATGAGAGACTGTGGACTCTGAGAAACAAACTGAGGGTTTTGGAGGGGAGTGGGGTGGGGGTTGGGTGAGCCTGGTGGTGGGTATTATGGAGGGCACGTATTGCATGGAGCACTGGGTGTGGTGCATAAACAATGGATTTTGGAACACTGAAAAAAAATAAAATAAAATTAAGTTTAAAAAGAAGAAGAACAAGAAGAACAAGAACAAGAACAAAAAAAAAAATACCGCGTTCCTGGAGGGATTGTGTCACCACCAAGAACTCAAATTTTACTTGCTAAAAATGGCTTATCTGTCCTTAAATGATACCTTTGTAAAATACAGTAAGTATGAATTCCTGAGAAGTTTTCATGAATAAAAGACATAAAACTACAGGACCATTTTTAAAAAGTTATTAGATAAAATGGACCAAAAATTACTCTGTTACAAACTTTCCTGAATTTGTCACATACTGTGACTATCTTAACCCATCCTGGTGGTAACAGCTTATAGACAGGCACTGTACCCCACTTTGGTAGCACAGCTCTAGGACACTGCCCACCATTCAAGTTGGCAAATATCAGGAAAGGCCACTGGGAATTTACAGCTCACCAGAAAGCATTTCCCTCATTCTGAGTCTTGTGCCCCCAAAAGCTAGCAGCACTCCTTCTTTTGCAATCATTGTTTTTATTTTTTTGTTTTTCAATCCAGCTTCTCATTTTTCTTCAAAGGATTATGAGTTGAATCATCATCCTAGTTGAAAGGAAAACTATTCAGATTTTTTTAAATATTTGTTTTTTTTTCTTTTCCTTCATTCTTTGCACCGTCTTGAAGACAGTGATCAACTTTGTTCTATCTTTGAGTCAATAAATTGTGATCTACTACATGTAGCTTGATTTTGTTAATAAAGTTTTATTAGAGTGTCAGCTATACTTATTCCTCTACTTGTCATTTATGGTTGATTTCAGTACAATGGCCAACTTGGCTACTTATGAAAGAGACTGTGTGACCTGAACACCTAAGATATTTACTATCTGCCTCTTTGCAGAAAGTTTGCCAATCTCTGCTCTACATCATTCATATTTTTCTGTAACTCCTAGAATTTTCAGGCATTCATGTAGTCATGCACTTATTTAACAAACATTTATTAAGAGCTGTCCATGTACCAGGAACTGAGCAATATTTTTGAGACATAAAGATAAAAAGATACAATCTTTTTATACATAGCATATGTTCACTATGCACAATAATTGCTTTGACTGGATTTTAGAAGTTTTTTTTAAATTTTATTTTTTATAAACATATATTTTTATCCTCAGGGGTACAGGTCTGTGAATCGCCAGGTTTACACACTTCACAGCACTCACCATAGCACATACCCTCCCCAATGTCCATAACCCCACCCCCCTCTCCCAATCCCCCTCCGCCCATCAACCCTCAGTTTGTTTTGTGAATTAAGAGTCACTTATGGTTTGTCTCCCTCCCAATCCCATCTTGTTTCATTTACTCTTCTCCTACCCCCTTAACCCCCCAAGTTTTGAGTGTTGCATTTATTATTCCAAGTTGCAAGTGTTATTAATCTATTATCTGAATCCTTTGTGTCCTTATTATGATTTTATTTCTGATACTGTCAGAGAGAGATGAGATCTAGAACATAAAATTTGCTAATTTGGTCATTCCAACTCATATTCATCACTTCTTTTATCATAGTGATCTTTGATTTAAATATACATTTATATTTTTTAATAATAGAAATATAAGTATTTCAAAAGCTGTACTTTTTTGCTATATATCATAAAAATATAGAAACTTACACCAAACAAACCTCTGTTTGGTGTAAATAGAATCCATTTTTTTTCCTCCAACATTGTCCAGATTTGAGTTTCTCATCTTACTAATAAAGGTTCAAACAAATAACAAACAGCTGTTGATAAGACAGAGCATTTCCCTGTTAAAGCTGGTTCTCATTTGCATAGTACTTTTCTTCATTCCATAAACTATCTTAAATTGAGAATATATTATTATCCAAATAATCTATTCTTAATTTTTTGAATCAATTATTTTTTTCACACTCTTTAAGATAAGATGATGATCTGGAATCTGATCCTGTCTGTTGTCATATCACAAAGAAAAAGGTACACTCCCCAATGTATAACGGGACTGACCCGACATCACATAAACCAAAAGCAGACACCTGGGTTTCTTTTTTCCTCTGGAAGCATTTTATTCTCTGCCATTGTCAGCGAGAGCTGTCATCTAATAAATACACATAATGGGAGATTCATGAATCACTGTAGCATGAAAAAAAAAGTGTTTTTGTAGCAGCAGAAATGCAATTAAACACAGCTTCAATAATATCTTGGAAGAAAATATAAAACAAACCTGTGGCAACATTTCTTGGGCAATGCTGAATATGTATAAAATTCTCCAACTTTTCCATCTCACACTTAAAATATTTCACAGAAGCCTTAGGAATGCACATAAAAGCTACAGCATAGGGCATATAGTTCATGGTGTTATAATAATGTTCTATGGTAACATGTGGTGGCTACACCTGTGGTGAGCATAGCCATAGCATAATGTATAGATTTGTCAAATCACTGTGTTGTTTACCTGAAACACTGTGTGTCAACTACACTTCGATTAAAAAAAAAAAGAATTTAGTCTAGGAGTCTTGCTCTTGATAAGTTCTTGACATCTGAATGTTTATCCTACTTGCTTGTCAAGGTAATGTTTTAACTCTTAGATGATGGTTCATTAATATTAATATTTAATTTATGTTTATCAATTTCTACAACTTTTCTAACAGCAACATGGGAATTACCCAGGAAATTGTTAGAAATGTAGATTCTCAGTGAAGTAGAATTTCTTCAGTTGAGATGCCCAGGTGATTCATAGGCAAATTAAAGTTTGCAAAACACTGGTTAAAATTTTGAAGGTGGTGAAGCATGAAATAATTTCCAACAACATTGAGGAGAATTCTTAGGGTGTGATTTTCTTTTGGAACAGGATCAATGGCTTTGGTGTGAGGATAAAGAGGGATGGGTAGAGGGTGGAAGTTGGAGGCTGGTGAAGAGAACTGAACATAGCTTGTGTTTGTCAAGAGGCTCTCTATTTCCTCTGGCAAGCATCTCCTGGTTGCAGAAAATGTCCTCCATTCAGAGAATGCAGGAGTCATATGCTTATCTGTAATACTCCTTATTGTATCTCCTGATTTTTGGAGCACAAGTAATTCCAGAAAGCTTCCCCAAGCTCCAGGGCACTTCAGTTCTTGTATGGTTTTTTTACAGAGGTTAAACCTCCCCTACCAGGTAGGTACCATCTGAGAGTAGGACCCATGTTTTTTAGGTCTCCCCATGGCCAAAGATAAAATCATGTACATAGATAGGCTCCAATTAATATATGTGGAAAGGAAGAAAAGAGAAATTTTAGAAGGCTAGAAGACTGAAAAGCAGGGAGAGAAAAGAAGGAAAGGGAAGGTCTCCCATATAAGATGAATTGGTAAGTTTGATCCAGATAAAGAATTTTTCAATAAAACTGATAAAATGACCATAAAAAGACTTAAAACTATCATTCATTGAGTGGTTACACTCTTGCCAACACTGTGCTTTTATATATACTGTGCCATTTGTTCTTGACACGAATCCTCTGAGGGGGGCACCAGCATGAGAATCACCTCTGGAGACTGTTAAAGGAAGACTCCAGGGCACGACATCAGACAGCCCCTTATGTGTATTCAGCAGATGCTGGGAACCTGGAATCTGTACTTAAGGCAAACACCCAAGTTGATTCTGATGTATCAGACTTTGATGACTAGCTTAGACTTTAGGCTTCTATTTATATAATTTAAGAAACCATTAATGTGTCTGGCAGCCACATCACAGTTTTCTCATGTTAATTTTGCTGTCAATCAGAAACCTTATTTTTTAAAACTAATTAATTTTAAGACAGTACTATCTCCCTTTCATATTGGGACAGTTCAAACTGAGAACTGCAATCATATTAGGTCTATTCCTGTTCAACTTCATGTGGTGAATGCTGATTTCTAGTCCAGTTTGTTGAGAATTGGAAGGGGTGGTATTCATCCTTTCATACAATGAATTATCAACCCATCTTCATCTTTGGTCACCCACACATTTGACAACTGTGCTCCCTATTTGTAAGTTAATAATACATCTCTTTAAAGAAGAGGACAAAGGACAGACTTCTGTGATCTCATTAGATGCTTCCTTAAAGGTGAATGCACATTCATTAATCAAGAATCTTCAGCTATGATTATTCTACCAACTACAAATTCACCTATTGCACCTTCTCTCCTGTCTCTATTCTCCAGTGGACTAATTGGGGAAAATGACACATTTTGTTAAATGCCTTGTTAATCAGCTTACAGCATTTCTATTTCTTTCCATTTTTGTACTAGTATAAGAGGTCATATAGAAGGATTTTTTTTTTCTGGGAATTAATCCATTATACATTTTTGAACATCTGCCTCTGTCTGGACATTGTCTTGTATTTAATGGACACACACTAGTCTTGGGGGGTTCTTGCTTCTCTTCTAGGTGGTCATGAACCATCTATTCAGTAATACTCCCTGGAATTGAGTAAAACAACGCATGTAAAGATGAGACACATGCTTCCTCCCCAAAGGAAGTGGTTTTTAATTTGTTCTCCACAGAGTTTCAGGTACTCAAAGGAGGTGTCAAGAGGATCACTTTATTAGAAAAAGTCACAGGGGCATTTTTGTGGAAACTTTCATTATGTAGTTGTGACAAATTCATTTTGCTCCAAATTAATATGGGGACCATTTAGAAGGGGATTTGGATATCCATCATGCTTGCCTGGTGACATCTTTTCTATTGTCTTTGGCTTTTTTTTTTTTTAATTTCTGTAGTTTTTTTTTTTTTTTTTTAAGATTTTATTTATTTATTTGAGAGAGAGAGAATGAGAGAGAGAGCATGAGAAGTGGGAGGGTCAGAGGGAGAAGCAGACTTCCTGCTGAGCAGGGAGCCTGATGTGGGACTCCATCCCAGGACTCCAGGATCATGACCTGAGCCGAAGGCAGTCGCCTAACCAACTGAGCCACCCAGGTGTCCCATCTTCAGCTATTTTTTATTCTTTCAGAACTATTTATCTTTTATCAACATAGCCAACATTATCTCTTCCCACTAAGAGGAAAGAGGAGACATTTTATTCTTCTTTTAAAAGTGTGCTTAGCCCAATACTGGAAAACAAAAAAGATTATTGGAGAGTAAGGACTTGGCAGATATCTGAGAGGCTAGAAGGTCACAGAACCAAAAGAAAGTGAGGAAATTTCAAGAGAAATTGTGTTGGAGATCAAGCGAATTATGTGACTCTTAATTTTTCCCAGGGTGCAGGTTAGGCTCACTCTACCCAAGTAAAAAATGGGCACATTAGACATCAAAATCATCCAGTTTTCAGCTTTTTCAAAAGCTATGAAGGAGCAATCAAAGGTAAATTTCAAATTGGAATTTGAACCAAAGGTGGAAATTAATTGCTTATTCAATTAAGTACCAGGTATTTTGAGGGTGTGATTTCATATTCAATGCTCAAACATCCATGAAGAGACTTTTTCTTTTGGTCCTCTTCTGCAGAAGAAGAAGGGAATGCAAAGCATGGAGAGATTATGTAATTTGCCAAAAGTGAATAGCGGAGCAAGGAAATTCCAGGCAACCCGCTTGAAAGGCCCCATACTCCAACTTCTCAATCATGTCCCACTATACCTGATCTAGAAGAGTACCGAATATTCACAATCTTTAACGCAATATCAGAGTGAATTTTATTTTGGTCGTGTGATGCTAGTCCTTTGTCTCAGTCTGCTTGAGGCTCCAGTGTGTTTTCTGCATAGGGGACGGAAAATTACATTCTCCTGGAGTATGGGATCATCTCACTGTGCAGAAGACTTTTAAGTATGTTACGGTAACAAATTACATTTACAAACAGAAAAGATATGTTTTACATAAAATATAATCATGCTGGTTAATGTAATACAATATGAAATATATATGTACATACACAGATATGTGTTTATATGTAAAATTAATCATTGCTTATGATCAGTTGGACCTGCAAAATAATTGTAGTGATAGGATTAGTATAAGCATATGTGAAAAGATCAATACTCTTGATGGTGGCCAAAAAGTATGTGAAGACTTTTCTCAAACAGAGACAGATATTCTAAGAAATCAGGAAACAAGACAGCAAAGTTGAACCTCATTTCAATTCAACATTTATTATTTGATGGCTCAATATGAAAATTCTAAAATATGGGCTTTAATGATAAAAAATGATTAATTGGCTAGGAGTTCATCATGAAAAAAATACTGTAGTGACTATGCTCCATTTCTGACTCTTTAAAGCTTTTTCGGCAAGTAGAAAACTATTCCAAAGATATTGCATAACTATTTGCTCCTGGTTGAGCATGCATCAACTACATAATTTACAAAGCCAAGTGAATATACATTATGTGCTCACTCATTGTAACATATGAAAATTAGTTTAACTTAACATGTTGTAGCAGAAAAACTCTTCTGAATATATATGTTAAATATTCATAGATATTTTAGTAAAACCAGCTTTATGAAGTCTAATCCTGCATATTCAAACCTAAACCAAAATGTAGCTTTTAATTAATCTACTAATTTCTTTTCTTTTTCTTTTTTTTTTACATAAAAGGGTGAAGAGAGCATGAGTATAGTCTGAGAGGACTTACCTTACATTTAGAAAATCCTCTAGAGAGCATAAATCCTTTTGGTTTGGGATATTACCAAAGAAGTTAATTGGCTCCTTACATAAATATCACTCTATTTGTGGAAGCACTATAGTTTTTTTAATGTTCTTGGATCCATATAGTGACAGAGCATATGTTCTTGATAATCTGTTTACCAAATATAAAGTTCTCATCATTGTCATAAAAAGTTTAAGAATAATATATTTGATTATATCTTTCTATTTGAATTCCAGATTATATTTAATTAAATAAGAAATTAATTGCTTCGATCTTAGTATTTGTTTTTGTTTTACTTTTAACAAAGCAAAAATTTTAAGATTGATATTTATTGTTTGTATTTTATAGCATACTTTAAATATTGATAGGTATAAAAAGAAAATACAGTCTCATTATGATTCTATTATACACTGCCCTCATCATCATGGTGATAAACAGAGATAGAGATTGCTACTCAACATAAAGAATGCTAAATATATGAGTTGATCCAATATCACACACTGCCTGGTTTCCCTACACGAAGCACTGAAAAATCTGTACTGTCTTATACATACAGAATTGGACTAAGAGTGAAAGAGAAGACATAAACCTTAACTGTAGCAAAAATAACTTTTTAAATAGCATTTCGAATTTATAAAGAGTCTTCCATCTATTTCTTCATTTCATTTTTACTATGACATTAAAAGTAGATAGGAAAGATGTTTGTTACATACATTTTCAGACAAGATATTTGGGTGAATAGAAGTTAGATAACTTGTCCAAGATTATGAAACTAATAGATGGCAGTTCTAGGGCTTGGACTTAGTGTTTCAACTTCCAGATACAGAGACATTTCTTTTGTTTTAGTTATTATAAACTGCATTGTATTAGATGTGGATTGGTAAAATTGAAATGCACCACACACTGTTGTCACAGGGTGTTGAATGGTGTAGCACAAGATGTGGTTCATATTTATAGTCAGAGAGATGCAACATTTTTACTCTGAACTCCAAGTGTGAACTTTTCTTTCTAACAATAGAAAAATAAAAAGCTCATCCAATCACAAAAGAATACAAAGAAAATTCTAACCTCATAAATAAAATGTAACAGTCCTTCCTCCCTTCTTTCCTTCCTTCTTTGGAACATCATACACTTCTGCCAGGGGTAAAATGGTGCAGCTACTTTGAGAAACGCCCTGTATTTATGAAACTATGAATCATAAAGTTATTGTATGGTTGTATGGTCCAACAGTTCCACATCTAGGTACACAATAACAACAACAACAAAATGAAATTGAAAACACCACCACAAAAACTTATACATGAATTTAATATCCACATTGTTCATAGTGGCCAAAAAGTGAAAACAACTCAAATATCCATCAACTGATGGATAAATAAGTAAAATGTCCATACAGTGGGATGTTATTCAGACATAAAATAAACTACTGATACATGTTACAGTATGTATGGACCATGAATAAACAGAATGCTAAGTAAAGGAAACCAGAAACAAAGGACCACATATTGTATGATTCCATTATATGAAATGTCCAGAAGAAGTAAATTAAGAAAGACAGAAACTAGATTCATGATTGCCTAAGTTTGGGGGCATGGGGAGGGAATGGAGAGATTAGGAAATGACAGCCAAGCGTAAACGAAGTGTTCTAAAATTGATTGGGGTTATGGATGAGGAACTCTCTGAATATACTAAAAGCTATTGAATCATGTATTTTATACAGGTGAATTGTGTGGCATATGAGTTATATCTCATTCAAGCTATTAAAAAATAAAGGAAAATGAATGAAGACAACACATAAAAAATTCCTTATGAAAAAACTATATTTAAAAAAAAGGAAAGAAGAAAGGGAGGGAGGGAGGGAGGAAAAAAGGGGGAGGGAAGAATAACCACACATGCATCACTATATTGAGTTTGGGTACAGCAGGCAGGGGAGTGGGAAGGAAGACCACATAATGAGATAATGTCAACTCTTGTTTGGTGCTGGATTCAAAGGTATTTTATTACATTATTAAAACAGACAAAAATATTTTGACACAAACACATAAAAACATTTCTTTTTTTTTTTTCAATGAACAATGGTGATATTGGGTCACAAAGCAAGAATCGTGGTTAATCCAATTCTGTTGACCTCTGGTCCAAAAAATAAAATTCATAATTCGAGAGAAAGAAAGAATAACAGAATGAAGGAAGCCTATGAAACAAGAGGCTGGAGTTGGCAGAACTTGTAAAAGTAGATTTTTTTCTTCCACTTAAGATTTTCATTAATGTTGGATCAGTCACTCATAGTCAAAGCACCAGCAATGTATTAAGAACAGTAACCAAACAGTAACTTCAAAGTAAATCAAAAGAGTAGTTCAAATGGTGGGAGTATAAACTGAATGGCACAAATTAAATGTCTCAGTGTTCTCATTAGTAAAAGAAGATCATTAAACTGAATAATCTACAGAAGGTACACTAGCTCCAGGATTTGATAAATCTGAGACATCTACATACCATCCCTTTTAGAATGCTGCTCCATATTAATAAGGTGTCTTGACTACTATGAGTGGGGAGGAGAAGTGACACTCCAGGTGGTCTCCATGGGCCCACAGAGCCACTATAGGAAAATACCAGCAAATATGAAAAAAACAACATATGTCCCCACATAAATATGTTTTCAAATGGAAATAACTTACTTATGAGAATTTAGGGAGAAAACATTTTTTTTCTCTCCTCTGGAATATTGGTTAATCAATAATATTTGCCTGACAAAGGAACAATAAAAGAACACTGAAAAATATTTCAGAAGGATTTTACAGAAAATGAAGGTGCAACATGGACAGGAAAGACAAGGAGTTCAAATCATTTTTTCATACAATTCATTTGATATTAGTCTTCCACAAGTGTTGATTAATTGTAAGTAAGAAAAAGAAACTATTGGAATATTGGGCTGCAATACAACTAAGATAAAAATTAACAGCTGGAGTGTTGGTGAGGTGGCTGTTTTCCTTGGCACCAATTTTGTTATTCATTTAAAAATGCCATTTAAAGAATTGTTAATTCACCACTGATGAAGTATGGGCTTGTTGAAGTGAATCAACGTTGTATAGACTCATGGCAATGAACTCATCGTATCATTAGTCTGTGTTCCAAACTAAAGATAACATGTAAGTCTAATGATTATATCCGGGTAGAAGAGGAAGATTGATTCTTAATTGGGATCAAACTTAATATTTAAGACAAAAATATGACCAAAAAATCCTAGAATATTAGAATTAGAAATGAATTTGTCAAAATTCTTCATTTTATGAGAAAACAAAGGTGCAAAATGGTTAAATAATTTCCCCTTGGTCATTTAATTTGGGATGACTTAGAATTCTAAATATTCTAACTTCTTGTTTGTCCTATAATTATTACACAGAAAATAACAGACCACTATAATTATTTGCCCCAATTCCAAATTCTTACAAAGTTATATTTTTAAACATTTGGCAATCAACTCCTCACCCCCAAATGCAGCACAAAATAATCCCTGAAAATGCTGAAGTCAAACTTGGTTTTCTCATAATATTTCCTGTCAAAGCAAAAATTGCAGCAGACAAAATTAATCAGGCAAGAAAAACGTATTCAAAATTATTGCAATAGGAGAGATAATTCAGAATGATGATATATGGTAGAATTCAGTCTCGGCTCAACCCCATTGAAACAAAGTGTGGGCAAGTATTTAAGAGCTGGGGTGGGAGGATTGTAGGCCATGTGTGTTTGCTAATTGGCTTTGCCCAAAGGAAAAATGAGCTTCTCTTATGTTTATGACAGGAAGTAGTTTTACAACATTGAGCAAGATGCCTATGGAAATTATGCTTCCATCTTTCCATAGAGACAAGGAGGTGAGGGCATTGTCTTCCTTAATGATTATATTTCAAAGGGATGATGTCAGGTTCTTGATAAAAATATTCCTCGGTTATAAAACCATCAAAAGGCATTTAAAAATATTTACATTTCAAAGGGGGCAGAGAAAGCTTAAAATTTTAACTTTTCTAAAATAAATACTCTAAGAAGGAGAGAGAAGTACCTCTGTGGCTAGGCTCCCTGGATTCTGTAAGGGCTGGGATGAGAGAAGCTTCAAGCACTTAGAGGCACAGATAAGCCTGTCTACAGTTTGATCAAGATGAAAAGAACTTCAGGTCATGCCCAAGGATGACTCTTCAAAGTTAAGTTGTTATCACTTCTTATAACAGTAATTGTATCAGCTAAAGTGATTTGAAGTGTGAAAAGAATTGCAATGTCCTGTAAAGACTTAGGGCACCCAATTAGGATTTAGGCTTTTGGAAGATTCTACTTTAAAAAAAAAAAAAACATTTATTTATTAATTTGAGAGAGCATGCATGTGTGAGTGGGAAAGGGGCTGAGGGAGAGGGAGAAAGACAAGCTCAAGTAGATGCCACAATTAGCACAGAGCCTTACATGGGGCACGATCTCACCACGCTGAGATCACAACCTGAGCTGAAATCAACAGTTGGATGCTTAACCCACTGAGCCACCCAGGCACCCCTCAGAAAATTCTATGTTCTCTTTTCACATCAAGAGCCAACTCTTATCTGAGTGTTTTGTGGGGGAAGACAAAGGATGAGTGTGCTAATTTTTCTCTCGTTCCAATCTATAAATCCACACCCCCTCCCAAGTAATTTTTTCTTTCTTTTTTTTTTCTTCACCACTTTAGGTCCTCAAACTTCTTTTCCTTGCCACAATATAATTGAATTATTTAAAGATAAAAAAATTAGAAGAATAAAAGTGGTCACAGAGAGGGAAAGTATTTTTAGTGAGAATGATTCTAAGCTCTCCCTTTTCTCCATTTTTGGTTTGAATTGGATGTATTACAGAATTTATAGCTTTGTAAAAACTCAAGTTTCTAGATTTTATTTGATTCAGAACATTTTGGTAATAAAGCCACTTTAATCATTTTTTTAAAGATGTATTTATTTTATAGAGAGATAGTATGTGAGCTGGGGAAGGGGAAGAGGGAAAGGGAGATATACTCTCAAGCAGCCTCCCTGTTTAGGGTGGAGACTAATGCAGACCTCAAATCCAGGACCCTGAGATCATGACCAGAGCTAAAATCAAGAGCCTGATGCTCAACTGACTGAGCCACTGAAGTGTCCCTAATTTTTACTTTCTTTAAATTATAATTTCCAAGTAAAGCAGTGACTTATGGTAAAAGTGTATTTAGTGCTAGCACATTATTACTACATTTTACTTTTTGCATATGGATTTTTGATCATTTGCACTAAATTTAGCTTTCTGTAATTTTCTGTCATTTTTTTCTTTAGAGTTACACAAAAGAGATTATCCTTCATTTTTATCCAAAAGTATTAACTAACTGAATGAACAAGTTTTTAAAAATAGAAAGACTTACCAATAGAGGTCTGATAAAATACTCTAAGAACTAATTAAATTTTTTAGTCACTTAAAAAAATTGTTAGATGCAATCTTATGCTTGAACTATCCTTTATTCACTGGTTTCCCAATTATTTTCAAGAGGAAATGTCCATTTACTTCCCTTAAGTACATTTTCCCCAGTGAAAATTTGGCTTCCAAATCTAGATTGTGAAACCAGCTTGGGTTTTGAGTCCTTCACTGAGTAAGGTGGAATTAATGTGAGGTCTCACTTTAACCGATAGAGAACAACTATGGGAAAGCTCCTGGAGATGAAAATCACATAGGGTCCAACACAGGGGAAAACTGGTGGCCTGGAGCAGTGAAGCAGGGGACATAGAGGAGAGGTTGAGGAGAAAGAGAGGTCCAGAGGCAGGAAGCAGGGTGATGTGGTCATGTCTCTTCCACCCCTGGACAACTACATCCAGAAATTGACACCTGTGTGGAATTGCATCCCTAATGACATTTCTGGGTGAAACAAGTATACCTAAGCTGTCATCTCTACCACTATGTGTGTTAATGCTGGGAAATGCTGGGGGCTGGGCCAACCACAAATAGGCACAAAAGACTCTTGGTCAAAGGTACCCATTTCCTTGAAGTTCTACTCCTAGGTTTTGCTTCAGCCATGCCATCGGGTAACCTGAGGAGTGCCATTGAAAAGCAGAAGAAAAATATGAGGTGGTGTCAGTACTGCGGGGAGGAATAGTTGCTGATGGTTTAATAATTTCCTGAGCTTTCTGCCCTGATTCCTTAGGCAACTCTAAAGGAAGGTGGTGCCCCCAGAGCAGCCCAGTGCCCGGGACAGAACAGTAAGGTAGTAAGGAGAGGGCCCAAGAGACCAAGGAAAACCAAAGTTGTACACAGGGAAGGCCAGAGTTCCTAAATAGAGTGAGGAGGAGGCCCATCCTGCTGGACCCACAAATTAACCCAAAGGCCCTGTTTCAGTTTTTCCTCCAACGTCACCACTTCAAGCATAGGCAAGGGATATTTTCAGAGGAATAAAGTGAAGCTCATTGTTAAGAAAGGGAGGGAAGAGATGGGTATGCTAGAAAGGGAAAGAAAGAGAGGAACAGAGATAGAGACAGAGACAGAAAATCATATCAGTAAGAAATAAGACCTTACACCAGAGGAAGTGGACCTAATTAAACAGTCCAGACAGCAACTTAAAAGAAGGACAATAAAGGCCCTTACAAAGCTAAGAGTAACAGTGGTAGGGGATTATGAAGAACATATACTTAATATGACAAATAATCACTGAAATAAAACAATCAAGGAATGATTATTCCTTGTATCTGAGTAGATATGAACAATAAACCAGTGACTTAGAAATCTACACTGAGAAAATTCTCCCAGAAGGCATCAAGATGAAACAAAGAGATGAAAAATATAAAACAAGATGTAAACATGGTGGGTAAGAAATAGAAATAGCAGACATTTCTCTAACAGTTCCCAACAGCAATGACTCCAAACCCACAAAAAGAATGGACCCCCAAGTGGAAAGACGAATAAAAAGAAGAGAAGACAAAATGAAACAAAACCAAATCTCTTAAGACTACCAGCTACAATTGGAGTAGCTGTTTCTAATGAACAAAAGTCATAAATCTTGCAAAGTTATGAACTAAGCAGTGTTTAAACTGAATATGTTTGAGACTGTCCAAGTGAACAATTAAAACAAACACAGACATTGGAAGGAGTGTGACAGTTTGATTTTCCCTGATGCTGACCCTGAGATTAGAATCTGACTGAAGGCTGCTTATTTGGAAAAGGATTCTTGAAAGCACCAGTCATTCAGGAGTGAGGCAGGAGCCTGGAAGCCAAAAGACGGAGAGTCAGTGATCAGGTACCATTTCAAGTCCTAACATTCAGTACCACTGAGGGCTTCTTGGAAAAGGTTTGAACATAACCCAATTATCTATCTTGAGAGACAAGGGATTTGAAGTATAGACTTATCAAGCTCCATTTGTTATGTGTTAAGCATTGCTCCTGAGGGGTTTTGACATCCTGCAGTTTGTAATTGTCCTGAATAGGCTCTGAACAAGTTCCCCAGGCCAGAGGAAAACTTCAGCTGGAGTCATAAGATTATGCAGTATGAGGATTGGGGAGGGAGACCTAAACCAGCTATTACTTCCAACAAGAGTTGAGAATTAACAAAAGAAATCTTGAAAACTAAAAAAAAAAAAAAAAAAATCAAATATTGTGAGAAAAAGAAAAGTGGTCAAGGGAAGTTTCATACCTTACCCAGCCAAAGAATAAGTGAATTTAATGAATTTAAAATTAATATTAGTGTACTTACATATGAGAAAAAGCAGAGATATGAGAATGTTTTTTGAAACAGTTAAGAACCTGGAGGTTAGATATAGATGCTGCAACATATATGTAATAAGATATTTAGAAGAAAAGGAGAGAAGAGATGCAAAGGTAATATAGAAGAAGTAATTATAAGGAATTTTCCAGAATTGTAGGAAAGTGTGAATCTTCAGTTTGGAAGTAAACTCTAATCCACAACTAGACATATTGTAACCAGATATCAAAATATGAAATATATAAATATAAAAGTTGTTGGAGAAATAAGAAAATTTACTTACAAGAGATTGTCAGTTAAGCCACTAACAGACTTTTCAATAGCAATCATAGATGTCACAGCAGGAAAAATGAATAACCTCAAAGAACAAAAACAGGTAAACAAATTTATTATACCCAGTTGCCTGTCGTCTAAGAGTAAGGGCCAAATAAAAACATTTTCAGCTGAGGAAAAGGGATATACATATATTAAAAGATGAATAAGAACATTGACAAAATATATGTGATGCTATGTAAATCCAAAGAGATAATACTAAGTTTGTGCATTAAAGAGGGGGCAACTTTTATTTCTAGCAATTTGGAGGAAACACCCAACTAAAACAACGATAGATGCCAAATTAAATATTTTCAAATATATATATTTAAAGGCACTGATGATCTGAGAGTAAACAAAGTCAAAAGCTAAACATAGGCTGTATTCCAGAGAGGAGACTGAAGACTGATACCAGCTTTCTCTTTGTGGGTATTTGCCACACTGGATGAGCTAGAATTTCAATTATTATGGCCTCATGTGATAGGGGGATGGGAGAAAAGTCCAGATGGAGGATGTAAGAGGCTACATCCTCAGTGTAAGGATAAACCAGAAATAACCCTTTCCCTCCCCACACCACTATCCCACACACCCACTCATTCATCTTTTCCTCAGGCACACACTTCACAAGAGACTACAAGAAATAAACCAAGCAAACAAATAAAACCACAAAATGTGATTTGACTTGTTAAGAGCTTTGTCCATGAATGAATGAATGGAGGGGTTATCTTTTCCATTATAGTTTATTTTTTGTTATTATTTTCTATTATGTTATGTTAGTCACCCATTGTAATTTATAACCATGGGGTTTTAAAGCTCAAATTTACAGTAACTGTGTGTAGTTCCTGAGTGACTCAAGCCAAGAATTTAATTCAAAGTAGTCTTACTGTGTGATTTCACTTACAATAAAGTTTATATATAAAGTTTCAGTTATGCCAGATGAATGAGTTCTAGAGATCTGCTATGCACCATTGTGCCTATAGATAACAATAGTATCAAGTGTAGTTACAAATATGCTGAGAGGGTAGATCTCATGTTAGTGTTTTTACCATAATAAGATGAAAATTAATAAAAAATAAAAGAGTAAGTGAAAAAATAAAGCAGTCCTGAGCTAGCAATACCCTGAGGCATCTAAAGTATTGAAAATTAACCTTCAAAGTAAGAGTCAAAGAATTCCTGTAGATATGTTTTCAAGAAATATGAGCCCCTAGTAATGAGAGAGAGAAATGGAAAGAAAGAAGGAAGGAAGGGAAGGAGGAGGCAGGGGAGGGAGGAATGGAAAAAGGGAGGGGGCAAAAGAGGGAGGGAGGATGGGAGGAAAAGATGAAATACTCAAAGGAAATTAGGTACCATAAGCAAGATAAATAAACCTGAGTATAACTAGACCGGCAGGAATTTCAGATACTGAAATTACCCAACACAGAATATAAAATAAGAGAGTTTAATATCTTTAAAGAAATAAAACAAGGAGATAGAAAAATATGAGTATGATACAAAGCACTATAGAATGACAAGCCAATTGGAAGAACAAAAGACAAGTTCTGGAAAACAAAATATATATTTAATATTTAAATTGTTAAATCCATATATGAGACATAACTATAGTCTGAGAGAATTGGGTTTCCATGGCTTACAAAGCCCCTCACCTGTAAATCCACCTTACCTTTACCTCTACCCCTTCCAGTGAAGCCTCTCCTTACCACCCTGACTGAAATTCCAATCTTCTCCACTCTGGAAACTGCATATCCTTTTTTCTACTTTTATTTTTCTTAGGACTTATCAATTGATGTGTAACATCCTTCCCATAGTTTTTGTTCTGTCTCCAGTTAGGAAGTAAGTTCTACTGGCACAGGGGTTCCTATTCATTTTCTTCACTGAAGTAAACCCAGAACCTAGATGAATGGTTACACACAGAAGGGGCTACATCAATATTTCCTGAATGAGTAGAATGATAATTATGATAGCCAAACAAGTCTGAAAAGTCCTAGGTTTAAAACATGTGAGGAAAGTTATGGGATAAAGTAGGAAAAAAAAAATCACCTGAAGTAAAACGAAAAGCAGAATAATGATGAGGAAAAAAAAATGAGGGAAAAAAATCACCTGAAGTAAAATGAAAAGCAGAATAATGATGAAATAAGTATATGTCCAGCAACCGACTGAGGAAATTTCAGAAAAAGAGGACAAGAAAATTAGAAAGAGGAAAATGATCAGAGGGGGGTAACATGAACAGTGATTTGCAAAAGTCTCAGGAGTATTCTAACATAAACTGTGACTATTGATTTAGTTAGACTCATATCCCAACATTGAGAAATCAGAGGAACACCAGGTTCATCACATGTGTTTTTGATGATGAGATATGAACTATCAAGAGTAGAATTAAAAAAATGTCACCTAGAACTATGCTTCCCAGATACCAGTAAATCTATGTTGCATAGAATAGGGATGACTCCAGCTGAAAGTTAAAAATGATTGTCCTTGGGTAGCAGTAATCAAAGGTTGGAAGTGCTAGGATGAATACTGCTGTTTTTAGTCATAAGTAGCTATTTGGGTTGTTTTTTGTTGTTGTTGTTGTTTTGTTTTGTTTTGTTTTTTTAGTTTTTATTTATTCATTTGAGAGAGAGTGAGAACTATTGGGAAAGAAAGCATGACAGGGGTGCAAGGGGACAAAGGGAGAGGGGGAGTCAGAGGGTTCCATCCCAGCACCCTGGGATCATGACCTGAGCTGAAGATAGATGCTTAACTGACTGTGTCATCTAGGTGCCCAACTATTTGGGTTTCAAATGTGTATATGAATTAATTTGATACAGAATTAAAATAATAAATATACATTTGATGCTATATTTGATAATGGTTAAGACGTAAATATATTTTTTTCTTTTTTCAAGAAAACTGGGATCCAGAATGCATGATCACATCCCTAATCATTTCTAGGTGATGATCTAAAATACTTACAGTGAAGCTACACTTCATTCTGTAAAATTGTTTACAAAATATTTGGTGCCTTTGTGTCATATTGGAAAAATCAGTTTCAAGATATTTGTGTGTTTAGGGCAAATCAACCCTTGTTTCAGATAAATTGAGTAAAGACATGTACACATCCAGTCCACATCAAAGAAAAGTATACCTTCACAAAAAATAAAAATATTTACCTTATTTTGGGTAAAAAATTATGCTATTTTCATCCTCAGTAAATATTTCTTTTCAAAGGGAAAATGTTTATTTTGGAATCAGAGATTTTGACAATAAGGAGGTTTTGAAATTAAAAGTTACCAGGAACAGACTTTGGCCTCCTTTTTTTTTTTTTTTTTTTAATTTCTTTTCAGTGTTCCAGAATTCATTGTTTACACACCACACCCTGTGCTC